>NC_060140.1:663535804-663814669 GCF_021461385.2 Schistocerca piceifrons | reverse complement strand
GTCTGTCTGTCTCTCTCTCTCTCTCTCTGTCTGTCTGTCTGTCTGTCTGTCTGTCTGTCTCTCTCTCTCTCTCTCTCTCTGTCTGTCTGTCTGTCTGTCTCTCTCTCTCTCTGTCTCTGCGTCAGTCAGTAGTTCTTTGTCATGTACAGTAAGCTGAATGCATTGTATGACTAAAGGTCCACTAAGTCTGTTGGTAGTGGAAACCCCTTGTTTCCAAGTTGTAGCACAAGGCCCATATAAACAGTTGCAATGTTTAGAGACCATAGGTAGAAGTTAGCCAAGTAACAATAACTGAGGAAGAGACTCCCATTGGGCAATGTTATAGTTGCTCGCTGTGGGAATTAACACGACAAGCTTGTGACATTGACTGTGTTTCTGCTACAGATGTTCTCGCCGGATGTGAATGATGTCACATATTGATACATCTGTATCTTCCATTTGCATGTCCAGCAGGGTTACTAGAATCATCACAGATATTTTAGGTTCTTCCTGGCTCTGATACTGTGGTATAGACTTGCCTGTTTGACACTATTTGTCATGTGTTGGAAACAAGCTTCATGTCTGAAGGAAATTTCTCTCTGATCAGTGATTTGAATTTTACAGTGGTTGTTGATATCCCCAGGACTCATGCCGTCCATAAGTATAAGTGTGGTATATTCTGTTGGCAACTTTGGATTATGCGTGCTGGGTTTTATCATTAGCGCTCAGCATTTTCATTGCAGTTCTTCAGCATCAGTTAATTACACCAAATTATTAATCTAGTACTGGGGCTGTGTGAATATTAAGTAGGGCTTCAACCATATTATTTGAACACATGGTGGTCTTTATTATGTTATGAACATACTATGTACATTCCTCTCACACACCTTTGAATCATCATCTTTCACCTAGCTTATTGCAGGATACACTTTTGTTTAATCTGCAATGATTGCCTTAACTGAATTCTAACATTGTACTAGTATGATAGGTGCTGCTGCATCCATTTATTATTATTATTATTATTTAGAGAATTGATATTATTCGGCTCGTTTCACATCTCCATTCCTGTCGGCTTAAGTAAAGTGCTGTTGTCTGCATGAAGTTAATTTCAACTGTCAACTGCTGCTAGATTTAACATTTTTCTTTTGAACTGGTGCCCCAGTTTTTAAGACTTGCTCATAAAATGTTATCAAAGTTTCATCATTTCTGATGTTATTCTTTGTGACTAGTGTACTGTACTACAAATTTTTCTCAGACAATATGTCCAATTAATATATATAATAACATAATAAAGTTAATCAATGTTCAATCAGTGATAACCAACAATAAAGAAGTGTAAGGAAAAGCGATATTTACCTATAAAGCTGCCTGATGTGTGGGGCTTAAACATACGCAACACAGAGATGTAACAAGCTTCTGAGCTACTAATATTTTTCTAATTTAAGTACACAGAGAACCCTGTAGATACCCAAATGCACATTCTTTTGGATGTGATGACATTGATTATTAATGAGCAATTGCTTAAGGTGGTGATGGCGGTGGTGGCAGCGGCGGTGGTGGGGATGACAGTGACAGTGGTGACGGTGACGTCAACATGTGCAGGATAAGGATTGGATGGGGACATATTATAGATGTGAGACGTATGGCTCTATACAAGGTTTGGACAGGGAAGGAGTGTTGTGGAAAATAACAGAAAGGGAAAAAAGAATGAGGGTGTGAGATTTTGGGATGGGAGCTGTCCCGGCGGTTTAAGCCTGGTGTATT
Organism: Schistocerca piceifrons; assembly: GCF_021461385.2. Taxonomy (NCBI): domain Eukaryota; kingdom Metazoa; phylum Arthropoda; class Insecta; order Orthoptera; family Acrididae; genus Schistocerca; species Schistocerca piceifrons. The sequence continues at coordinate 663,812,926 of NC_060140.1, read as the reverse complement.
GCAGAACATCCATACATTGCATACATCCGTACTTCAGGGGAACTGGTGTTGTGAAACAAAATGGGGGAGTGTCAAATAGTGTGGTTACTGGAGAAGCAGTATTGTTGATGTATTTAGCAGCTGAGTGGTTGAATTTGCAGTTAGCCATAATTTGAAGGTGACGTTTCCAGCTGTTAGGTAGCTGGTGAGTTATGTTACTCACATAGAATGCTGCACAGTAATTGCAACACAGCTGATACATTACACAGTTGATTTCACATGTTGCCCCATCTTCTATAGGATCAGAACTGCCTGTAACTGAAATGTAGCAGAACATTGTGGGTGGGCACACAGGATTGTGTGATGCATTATTGGAAGTAAGCTTGCTGTAGGACTGGACTAGAATGTTGTGTAAGTTGAGCAGATGGCAGAATACCACTGTGGTGATGAGGGTAAAATTTTAGGTAGTATCTCACACCACAGGGTAAGACAAACTTGTTTCTGTACTATAGTTGGAATACGAACAATGGTACAGTTTAGGCTTGTTCTGTGCACCTACGTCACGCATTCTCTGAAAGCCAGTGAGTATTCAGTAATTTTGTGAATGCTCTGCTGTTGATAACATAGCAAATGGGAGTATTAATCCTGATTGTAGCGAATTGTTTAGTGAATTTCTACTACGTTGTTGGGAAGATGGCGGTGGTAAGTGATAAATTCTAAAGAAGCAAACGAGAGACATAATTTACAGGATATACAGTTTCCTCAAGTGGAAAGTATGCACATGCACGTAGTGCAACTGTCACTTAGAATTGTGAACAATGCAATCCCCATCTGTGCCTCGACATGCGCAAACTGCCATTGTTCATGAATCAGACTAAAACTGTGCAGGTTAGTGTCAGTAAAGAGTTTCACAAGGTCTTCAGCATATTTGTTTTAATTTTTGCTTCCCATTGTGGTAGATGTGGCACCCACAAGTGCCTTCCCTGTCAGAACTCTATTCAGAGTCAGTTTTTTCTACTATGCCTCCCATCACATGACAACCACTTCTTGCCTCATACATCTTATCCCCAAGTTGCCACCCAACTTTAATTCCCCCATTTCTGTCAGCCTGAGCAGCCACTCATAAACTGTGTTTGTATGGGGAGGTTGTCTTTCCTAATTTTTGTTTATTGTTTTCATCCAACAATTTCCAATATTGTACTCGTATAAATAATATTTTTATTTTAAATACATGTGTTCATTTCTTAAGCAGAATAACACTTTTCCAACAAAACTGATACTAGTAGTGATTTGAATCAGAATTAAATTTGTTTGGTTCTAGAGCCAAGAGTTCATGAGATATCATTATTCTCAAAGTGTTATCTCCATCATTAGAACCACCAATAGTGTGGTATCTGTACCTTCCATTGCTGTGTATTGTTTTGCCAGATGAGTTTAAAACTGTAGCAGTAATGCTAGTACATACTTCTGTTTGTGCAAATAATGGCTGTTGCACATTGCCCAGTGTTTGAATCTGAGCAGCCGTTACCTGCACATTTAATTGATGTGTTTTGCCTGATCTGATTTAGTCAGTATGTCTGTGCAAGCAACACCCTTTACTTTCCTCATCAGTAAAATTCTAGTGATATTAGACTTGTATAACAGGTTGGACATGTTGCACATCCTCCTTGCCCAGTGCAACATAACAGGAAGACAAAATGTAGAAAATCTCACACTGTGATGTGAGCAACCTACATGTTTTTACCTTATTGTGTGTTCAAATAAAGGTGGACCACACTGTGTGACGAAGTTGATTTTTTATGAACCATCTATGAATAACAGTTTTGAAAGATGATTCCTTGCTTTTTGTACCATTTGATGATTTCTGATGTTTAATCTCACAAAATCAGGCTGTTAGACATAGATACCATTAATTAAAATTGGAATTTTATTATCTGATTGCATATAAACATAAATAATTTATTTAATTCGTAGGAAGCTCATCAATAACAAGTAATATAACTGAGACACATAAACACATTATTGAGGAACTGTCAACTAATTTACGACGGCCATCACAAGTTTATTGCATTACTCTGAAAACGTAGCCCTATCAATGCGTTATGGAAGATTTTGGTGCAATGTGAATGATTTAAAGGTAATGGTAAGAACTTATCAAATAGTGAATGTGTTGAGCTGTCAAAAGGTGCAAAATCGAGATAGAACTTTGCTAGCTGTCAGACGAATCCTTGTACCTGTGCGCATACACACAACAGATACATTGTGCCCACTGAATACCGTGTGCAGTGACTACAGTTCCTCAGCTCAACCGGTGTGAGGGATTGTCGATTGGAGTGAACAAAAGGGGGAAAGGATACCCTATGATCATTTAAAAATTCTGTGGCTCAATAATATCATTTTTGTACGAGGGTGGAATGTAATTTTCTTTTTGACAAGTTTAGTTGCATACTGTGCAAGTTTCAAGTTTTATCGTAACAGTAGTGGAAATTCCTGGATGGAACACTTCATAAAATAAAATAAAAGGCAACCATTCACTTATAGTTGACTGATGGGTACAGCAAAGAAACATGTAACAGAAAACAGTATTCACATAAGCTTTTGAGTTCTTGCTTTTTTTTTTCTATTAAAAGTACACACACTTACAAACATGCCTGATATAAACACACACAGTGGCAGTGAAGCTTGTTATTGATTACTGACTATTGAAAGCAATTTCCTGGGCTGATGGTGGTTGGGAAGAACTAGTGAAGGACACACAAGGCAAGGAGAGGGTATTGGCATATAGTGGGGCAGGTCTTTTTACAGATGATTTGATGGCTGCACAACAAGATGAAAGCAGTTCAGAGGGTAGAGAGGATGTAAGAGATGCAGTGTGTGTGTGTGTGTGGGGGGGGGGGGGGGTAGAGAGAGAGAGAGAGAGAGAGAGAGAGAGAGAGAGAGAGAGAGAGAGAGAGAGAGAGAGAGGAGATATGTGAGTGGGGGGGGGGGGGGAGGAGTAGTACACAATCACACAGGACGACACAGTCTGAGTCTGGAAAGTGAAACAGTAATGTGAACAGAAGAGAGAAGGAGAAAGATAAGGTGAGGCAGTGGAAAACAGGTTAGCAGAGATTTTGGCCAAGGGGTTGCCAGAGTACAGGATATGCTGGAGAGATGATCCCCACGTCCTTAGTTCAAAGAAACTGGTGCTGGAAAGGAGCACCCATATGGTCCGCATAGTGAAGCAGCTGTTGAATTCATTTGTTTTTTGTTGTGTAGCATGTTCGGTAGTTGAATGGTCAAGTTTGTGGCTTGCCAAAGTTTGGTAATGGACATTCTTGCAAGTAGATAATTGGTTACTTGTTATGCCTACATAGAATGCCATCCCACCAGGGGGTCCACAACTCTTTTGTGGATATGTGCGTAGCGAGCACGGGACCCCGAGCTAATGTGGCCCTCCTTCCTGTCCGGGCTGCATACCTTCCCTTTCCGCATCCTTCCCCGCCCCCATCTTCGCCCCCCCCCCTCACCTCTGGCTCTTTCCTTCCCTTTCTCCCCCTCTGGGAATATGGTTTGTGCCTACATCCGGAGAAGGACGCTCGAAACTGTTACAAATTCCTTGCTTTCTACACTTGCAAGTCTTCGTCCTTCCTCTGTCCCTCTCTTTTCCTTCCCTCTTCTCTTTGCCCTTCTCTCCGCTGCGGCGTTTGAGACCCCTCTTCTTTCCTTTCCCTTTCTCTTTTTTCCTCACTGTGCGTGTCTGAAGGCCTACCCATGCACTTCCATGCATAGCCGGTGACTGGGTAACGCGTAATTCCCCGCCCCGGGTAGACAGGTAGGACACGTACGTACCCCCTGGTAACGGCCAGGCCCAGGGAGGGGTGATTACCCGAGTTGATACCTTCCGAAAGTGCCGATTGGTCCCTCCGTCCGTTTGTCGGGAGGTGTGACCTGAGGTGTGAACAATCACCTAAGGTGGGAGTGCCCTCAGAGAGGGCCCCCACAAGGGAGGAGCGCGCCATCGGAGACGCCGGTTATCATGGGGGATTCTTCCGCAATGGTTTCCTCACCTTCCACTATGTCTGCTCACAAGCGTAAGTTCACTGAGTCTCAGCCACAGACAGTTCTTCCATCGTTGCCACAGTTCCTTGTTGTTTCTCGGTCTGGCGAAGGTCACGACTTCTCCACGGTCAACCCTTTCTTTATTCAGAAAGGTGTTGACGCAATTGCAGGTCCTGTAAAGTCTTGTTCCAGATTACGGAATGGCACCCTGCTGTTAGAAACACACAGTGCCCTCCAGGCACAAAAATTGCTGCGTACCTCACTACTACACACCTTCCCTGTCCGGGTGGAACCGCACCGTACTTTAAATTCCTCGCGTGGAGTCGTTTATACATGCTCCCTCGATGGATTGTCTGACGAAGAAATTCAGCACTACCTGTCTGACCAGGGCATAACAGCTGTTCATAGAGTCATGAAAAGGGTTGACACGAACATCATTCCAACCCGCACTGTCTTCTTGACATTTGACAAAGTTCAACTCCCATCGAAAATCAAAGCAGGCTATGAGATAATTTCCGTTCGCCCTTACGTCCCAAACCCTACGCGTTGCTATCGGTGTCAGCGGTTCAATCACACCAGCCAGTCCTGTTCCAATCCGGCCAAATGTGTTACGTGTGGCAAGGATGCCCATGTGGGTGCTTGTCCACCTCCATCCCATCGCTGCATCAACTGTATGGGTGACCACGCTGCTTCCTCTTGAGATTGCCCCGTTTTTAAGGATGAAAAGCTCATCCAGGAAATCAGAGTGAAAGAAAAGGTGTCGACCTTTGCTGCTCGAAAATTATTCGCCAGTCGACAGCCCACCGTGCCTCAGACAGGAAAATACAGCACTGTCCTTGCTTCTCCTCGGCCAACAAAGGAGGCGGCCATGCAGACTTGCGACCTCACCTTTAGTGCCACGGTCGTCAGATTGGCCAGCGCAAAGATCGCCCGTTCAACCTCACCACTTTCGCCTGCCCACTCTATGGCTCACCCTTCATCGGGTTCTGCTAAATCTCGAACCCAAAAGTCAGACACCAAGACTTCGAAAAAAAGAGCATACTCGTGAAGATTTTTTACGTACCCCAACTTCACACCCATCGGTTCCTCCTTCATCTAAACATCATACTTCCAAGAAGGCTACAAAGAAACCCAGTTCATCTCCTTCTCCGCCAAGGCGTGTCCCATCTACAGCACCACCTGGCGGAAATCGCCCTCGGCCGTCTTGTGTGTCGCCGAGGCGCACTGCTGGTGGCCGATCAACCGGCCGATCGCTGGTGGCAGGAGCTGCTCCTGAACAACCTATGGATCAGGATCTTCTGCCTTCGGCTGAATGCCATTCCATGCTGTCGGTCGCAAGCTCTGAGCAGTCGTTGAGTTGACAGCGACCTTGGTCACATTCCTCCATTTTCTGTTCATCCTATGTCCATTATCCACTGGAATATCCGCGGCATTTGAGCCAATTGGGATGAATTGTCGGTCCTCATACAATCCTACTCGCCGGTCATCTTCCACTCTTCAGGAAACAAAGCTGCGTCCCCATGACCGCTTTGTTCTCCCTCATTTTCAGTCTGTCCGATATGATCTCCCCTCTGTTGAAGGCACTCCAGCCCATGGAGGACTCATGATTCTTCTCCATGATACTCTCCATTATCACCCAATCCACTTAAACACTTCCTTCCAAGCTGTCGCCGTCCGTCTTTCCCTTTCTGGATATCCCTTTTCTCTTTGTACTGTATACATTCCAGCGTCCACACCAATGGCACGAGCTGATCTCCTTCATCTTCTTGGTTAACCTCTCACCCCTCTATTTGCTGGTTGGGGACTTCAATGCCCACCACCCGCTTTGGGGATCTCCACATCCTTGTCCACATGGCTCACTCTTGCTAGATGTCTTCCACCAAGCGGATCTAGTTTGCCTCAACACTGGGGTCCCTACATTTTTGTCTGCCTCCACGACAAATTTATCTCATTTGGACCTTGCGGTCGGTACTGTTCCGCTAGCTCGGCGCTTCAAATGGTTTGCCCTTGATGATACACACTCGAGTGACCACTTTCCATGTGTCCTTAGACTGCAGCCTCAACTGCCATATATGCGCCCGTGACGCTGGAAGTTTGGCGAAGCCGATTGGACACTTTTTTCGTTTCTAGCGACATTCGATGACCGTCACTTTCCCAGCGTCGAGGATGAGGTCAAATACATTACCAACGTCATTCTTACAGCTGCGGAACGTTCAATACCACGCACCTCCGAATTGCCCCGGCGCCCCCCGGTTCCTTGGTGGAACGAGGCATGCCGTGATGCAATACATGAGCGGCGACGTGCTCTCCGCGTTTTCCGCCACCATCCTACTTTGGCCAACTGTATCCGCTATAAGCAGTTCCGTGCGCGATGCCGTCGTGTCATCTGCGATAGCAAGAAGGCAAGCTGGGACTTGTTTACTAGCTCATTTAGCACCTTCACTCCCTTCTCGGAAGTTTGGAGTCGGCTTCGACGGTTCTCAGGCGCGCCTCGTTTCTCCCCGGTCTCTGGGCTCACTGTCGCGCATGATACATTAGTGGACCCCGTCGCAATTTCTAACTCATTGGGTCAGCACTTTGCTGAGATTTTGAGCTCTTCAAATTACCCGCCAGCGTTTCTCCCGAAGAAACGTGCAGCTGAAGTGCGACATCTTGCTTTCTCCTCTCAAAATCGCGAAAGCTACAATACTGTTTTCTCCATGCGGGAACTACAACATGCACTCTCTTCTTCTCGCTCCTCCGCCCCAGGACCGGATGGTATCCACGTCCAAATGTTGCCTCATTTATCATCCCATAGTCTGCGTTACCTCCTTCGCCTTTATAATCGAATTTGGACCGACAGTACTTTTCCCAGACGATGGCGGGAAGCTATCGTCGTTCCTGTTCCGAAACCTGGAAAGGACAAACATCTCCCCTCTAGCTATCGCCCCATTTCTCTCATGAGTAGTGTGTGTAAGGTTTTGGAGCGTATGGTGAATTACCGTTTAGCTTGGTGGCTGGAATCCCGCAGTCTTCTAACACCTGCCCAATGCGGTTTCCGAAAGCATCGTTCTGCAGTTGACCATCTTGTTGCTCTCTCCACTTATATCATGAACAATTTTCTCCGGAAACGCCAAACAGTAGCAATATTTTTTGATCTGGAGAGAGCATACGATACCTGTTGGAGGACAGGCATCCTCCGCATACTGTTCTCTTGGGGCTTTCGAGGTCGGCTGCCCCTTTTTCTTCGCGAATTTATGGCAGAGCACACATTCAGGGTGTGGGTGAACACTACTCTCTCCTGTACTTTCTCCCAAGAAAACGGGGTACCCCAGGGCTCCGTGCTAAGTGTTGTACTGTTTGCCATTGCCATAAATCAAATTATGGATTGTCTCCTTCCTGATGTCTCGGGCTCCCTCTTTGTGGACGATTTTGCGATCCACTACAGCTCTCAACGGACCAGCCTTCTTGAACGACGTCTTCAAGGATGTCTCGATCGCCTCCACTCTTGGAGCATCGAAACCGGCTTCCGTTTTTCTCCCAATAAGACCGTTTGTGTTAATTTTTGGCGACGTAAGGCGTTTCTTCTGCCCTCCTTACATCTAGGTCCTGTCAACCTTCCATTTTCAGACGTCGCTAAATTCTTGGGTCTTATGTTTGACAGAAAACTGTGCTGGTCCTCCCATGTTTCCTATCTTTCGGCTCACTGTCTGCGATCCCTCAACACCCTCCGTGTCCTGAATGGTACCTCCTGGGGAGCGGACCGAGTGGTCCTTCTCCGCCTCTATCGCGCCTTAGTGCGCTCGAAATTGGACTATGGAAGCATAGTCTACTCCTCTGCTCGGCCGTCTATTCTTCGGCGTCTCGACTCTATCCACCACCGTGGATTACGTTTGGTGTCTGCAGCTTTTTACACCAGCCCTGTGGAAAGCCTTTATGCTGAGACTGCTGAACCTCCGCTGTCCAATTGGCGAGCAGTCCTTCTGAGTCGTTATGCTCGCCATCTGTCTTCCATGCCTGCTAATCTAGCCCATGACATTTTTTTTGACACCTCCTTTGATGTAGGATACGCAGGCCGCCCCTCCTCCCTACTACCGCTAGTCCGCTTCCGTCAACTGCTCCATTCTCTTTCCTTCGGCTTACCTAAAACCTTCTTGACAACTTGGGGTACAGCACCGCCTTGGCTCCGTCCCTGGATCTGCCTGCTCCGTGACCTTTGTCGATTTCCCAAGGAAGGTACCCCTTCACTTTTTTATCGTCGGGCATTTGCTGCTCTATGTGCACAAATGACAGAAGCCACATTCATTTACACCGGCGGCTCGAAAACATCGTTAGGTGTAGGGAGTGCCTATATTGTTGACGACACCCCAAATCACTTTTGGCTTCCCGACCAGTGTTCGGTTTATACTGCGGAGCTTTACGCTGTTCTCCAGGCTGTCCCACTACATCCGCCGCCATCAGCGGATAGAGTACATTATCTGCTCAGATTCTCTCAGCTCTCTCCTCAGTCTCCAAGCTCTTTACCCTGTGCACCCTCTGGTCCACCGGATTCAGGACTGTCTGCGCTTGCTCCACCTGGTGGGCGTCTCGGTGGCGTTCCTCTGGCTCCCAGGACACGTTGGTATCTGTGGAAATGAGGCGGTCGATATTGCAGCAAAGGCTGCAGTCTCTCTTCTTCGGCCAGCTGTTCAATCGATTCCCTTCGCCGATCTACGGAGCGTTTTATGTTGTCGTGTTCTTCATTTATGGCACGCACATTGGTCGACACTTCCCCATAATAAATTGCGGGACGTGAAAGCTCTTCCTTGTGCTTGGACCTCTTCCTCTCGAACGCATCGTCGGGAGGAGGTAATTTTAACTAGACTCCGGATAGGGCACTGTCTTTTTAGCCATCGACATCTTTTAAGCGGCGATCCTCCCCCACTCTGTCCCCACTGCTCTCAGCTGTGGACGGTAAGACACCTTTTAATTGAGTGCCCCTATTTTAATCCGTTACGCTCCCGTCTACAGCTATCGCCTGATATATCGTCGATTTTAGCAGATGACACGCGGTCAGCCGATCGCGTTCTCGAGTTTATTGGTGCCAGTGAAATGACGTCAGTCATTTGAAGCTTTTTTTGGGGACAACCACCCCTTTCTGTAGTGGATTTTTAAGCCTTCCTTCTGCTTTTTGTTGCTCCAATTTTATGACATTCGTTCCCATTGCCGCTGGTTTCCATTTTCGGTTTTTTACTGTTTCCTAAGTCATGGACCGGGCGCTAATGACCATAGCAGTTTTGCGCCCTAAAGCAAAAAAAAAAAAAAAAAAGCCATGCAGTAATTGCAGTATAGCTAATATGTAACATGGTTGCTGTCACACATGGCCCTACATTTGATTGTGAATAGGAAATTCATGTGACTGGACTGTGGATGGAGATGGAGATGGTGGGTGGGTGTACGGGTTAGGTCTTGATCATGGGTCAACCACAAGGGGTACAGGACTATAATACTGGGGTACAAGGAATTTCTCTAGGTTGGATAGGTGATGGAATACTATTTATGGTGATGCAAGTAGGATATCCCTGATTTTGGAGGTAATCGAATCCCTGGGGAAGGATGTAGTTGAGCTTTCCAAGGTCAGGGTGATGAGAGGACTGCTAGTTGGTGGCTGGGTAACAGATTTACTGGTGTCAGAGGAGGACATATCATTGGAGATCTGTTTATGGATAAGTGTGATAGGATGTTGCCTGTTAGTGAAGACTCTAGTTAGGTTATCGGTATATTTCAACAACTCCTGTTTTCCACAATAATTGCGGCATCCATCCTTGTCTCGTGCAGCCTTCCTTACTGTGCCCACACCTTAAACAGCCCAGGCAATTGTTTTCAATAATCAGTAACCAGTCTTGCAGTGGGAATGTGTGTACTCTTACTTAAAAAGAAGAAGAAGAGTGAGAGCTTGAAAGCTAGAGTGAACAATGTTTTTTGTTGTTTGTTTCTATGCTCTACACATCAGTCCCATGTAGGTGAGTAATTTTTATTATAAATATTCATAGCCCTGAGACTGGGAATACAGTTTTAATATATGTGGGGGAAACATAAGATTTTAATTTTTCCTAGTGTCATATACATGTTGGAAATAATAGCTTGGAAATAATGCTGAATTATTATATACAAATGTATATAAAAACAAAGATGAGGTGACTTACCGAACAAAAACGCTGGCAGGTCGATAGACACACAAACAAACACAAACATACACACAAAATTCAAGCTTTCGCAACAAATTGTTGCCTCATCAGGAAAGAGGGAAGGAGAGGGGAAGACGAAAGGAAGTGGGTTTTAAAGGAGAGGGTAAGGAGTCATTCCAATCCCGGGAGCGGAAAGACTTACCTTAGGGGGAAAAAAGGACAGGTATACACTCGCACACACGCACATATCCATCCACACATACAGACACAAGCAGACATATGTCTGCTTGTGTCTGTATGTGTGGATGGATATGTGCGTGTGTGCGAGTGTATACCTGTCCTTTTTTCCCCCTAAGGTAAGTCTTTCCGCTCCCGGGATTGGAATGACTCCTTACCCTCTCCTTTAAAACCCACTTCCTTTCGTCTTCCCCTCTCCTTCCCTCTTTCCTGATGAGGCAACAATTTGTTGCGAAAGCTTGAATTTTGTGTGTATGTTTGTGTTTGTTTGTGTGTCTATCGACCTGCCAGCGTTTTTGTTCGGTAAGTCACCTCATCTTTGTTTTTATATATAATTTTTCCCACGTGGAATGTTTCCTTCCATTATATATATATATACAAATGTAAATACAAATAATAATTAAAATATTTAGACCAATAAACAGTGGCCAGCACGAATCCCTTGGATTAATATTAAACATATTTCTAAATATAATTCTTTTGTAGTAATAAGTTTATAGGTGCTACCTGCATTTCCCAAAAAGATAATTCCGTATTTTACTACAGACTCAAAGCAACAGTGATTACAATTTGTCTTGTGTCCTACATCATATGTGTATGACAGTACTGTCACTGTAAATGCAAGACTGTGTAACATGCTTGCAAGTGGAAAGTCCAGGTTGGAATATCAACAATATTTCCAGGAAATCACATTCATACAAGCAAGCACACCTCATGCACACATGACCACTATCTCCGGCCACTGTGGCCCAAATCTGGTTTCTACTTTCTGGCCGGAGATAGCAGTCTGGTGTTCATGAGGTGTGTGTGTGTGTGTGTGTGTGTGTGTGTGTGTGTGTGTGTGTGTGTGTGTGTGTGTGTGTGTGTCTCCCCAAGTCCGTGATTTTATGGGTAGTGTGGAAGTTGATTTAATTTTTACTGTTCAGTCCCAAATTGCATTATTTGTGTCTTTGTCATACTTAATTTTAATCTGTTTCGGTCAAATAATGATGCTGTCACTTTAATTACTGGCACCAGCATTCTGCAGCAATCTCCATTATGATTTGCATCACCTCTTCTGTTGTTTACTTGTAAAAAAAGGTATTATTGTGTTTAAGAAATGGACACATGGCACTATAAATATTTTTTCTTCTTTACCAGTGTCACTGTATTCATTATCTTTGAGCTGCTGTGTACTTATTATGTGAAAATAGCATATAGGTTGCATATCCCTTTTAAAAAATGTTCATAGTGTTAGTTTTAGACGATTTACCTTCTGAATTAAATCAAGAGTTTCATTCTGATGTGGTAGTTTTTATTATAGCTCCTGCCACATCCTAGATTATTCAAGAGTGACACTGCTTGGAGATGATTCTTTGTGGAAATCTTCATTATATTTATATGCATTTATTTGCACTCTGTTACTTTCTCAGTCTGTTTTGACATCTTCATATTGTATTTCTTATACAGTAGCTAACAGTCAATAAGAGTGCCGTTTTAAGTTTATTTCTACTTTTCTGTCATTAATAATTTGGTGACCAACAAATTGTATCTATTCAGAGTTAATTTAATGTCCTGTTATATCGTAACTTAGTTCCATTATGTGAGAATATCATCATTATAAATATTTAGTAATGTGTGAGAAATGCTAAAAATCTTGTCTTTGATAATTTCTTGCTAATGATGTGTAGAAAGTTTTATTTTAATGTTATATTTGTATAAATTCTTTTGAGAGACCATATTACTTGTTGTTGTGTCCATAACTTTATATGAGTGGCATCATAATGTTAGTTATTTTTGTTTGTTTCTAAATGTTGTAACTCTGTGTTATCTCCTAGTGATCTGCCAACCACATTTGTCATAGGCAAGCAGGTGCAGTGATTTAGTCTACTGCTCGTTTTATACAAGTCATGCTGCGGCCAGCCTTTAGCAAGTGACAAGTTATACATAATTACAATGTTGTGATGGTTAATGCTATATTCAGGCACCAATTGAAGTGCAAGTGTGGTATTTTTTAATGTTGTGCACTCTTATAAAAATCCATGTTTTTTAAAAGAACTGTTAGATTTTTGCATAAATGGAAAAGCAATTTTTTCTATTTATTTCTTAGATCTGAGGATGGCTGCTAGTGGACTGGTTATCATCTAGTTGTTGTTATATTGCAATTAAGAACAATAACATTTGTACTAGATCATATTTTGTGCTTTGGAAAGCCTCTTCCATTATTTATAGACCACAACTTCACCCTATTTACTAAGTTCCAGTCTAACATGGACAATTCCCTGGTCAGCTATTTCAAATATCATTAAAATTAATCTTTGTGGCTTCATGACAGTGCTCTCATCATAAATACACCATGACATAGTTCTGAGTTAAACCCAGAGACCTCATTTCTCACACTGAAAACAAAATCCTTGTCTGAGGGACAGCAGTGGTTTTTCATTAGGATGCTGTTCAAATTATTTTGCATTGTATAAATCAGTACATTGTTATATTACCATTAATCCTTCCCAAATACAGTTAACACTAAAACACACTTCTTGCTGGTTACATTTTTGTTGTTTATCAAATTAAGAAACAAGTACTGTAAAGCTTCCTGGCAGATTAAAACTGTGTGCTTGACCGAGACTCGAACTCGGGACCTTTGCCTTTCGTGGGCAAGTGCTCTACCATCTGAGCTACCAAAGCACGACTCACGCCCGGTACTCACAGCTTTACTTCTGGCAGTATCTCCGTCTCCTACCTTCCAAACTTTACAGAAGCTCTCCTGTGAACCTTGCAGAACTAGCACTCTTGAAAGAAAGGATACTGTGGAGACATGGCTTAGCCACAGCCTGGGGGATGTTTCCAGAATGAGATTTTCACTCTGCAGCGGACTGTGCACTGATATGAAACTTCCTGGCAGATTAAAACTGTGTGCCCGACCGAGACTCGAACTCGGGACCTTTGCCTATCGCGGGCAAGTGCTCTACCATCTGAGCTACCGAAGCACGACTCATGCCCGGTACTCACAGCTTTACTTCTGCCAGTATCTCGTCTCCTACCTTCCAAACTTTACAGAAGCTCTGTTGCGGAGGTCGGGCACACAGTTTTAATCTGCCAGGAAGTTTCATATCAGCGCACACTCCGCAGCAGAGTGAAAATCTCATTCTGGAAACATCCCCCAGGCTGTGGCTAAGCCATGTCTCCGCAGTATCCTTTCTTTCAGGAGTGCTAGTTCTGCAAGGTTCACAGGAGAGCTTCTTTAAAGTTTGGAAGGTAGGAGACGAGATACTGGCAGAAGTAAAGCAGTGAGTACCGGGCGTGAGTCGTGCTTAGGTAGCTCAGATGGTAGAGCACTAGCCCGCGAAAAGCAAAGGTCCCGAGTTCGAGTCTCGGTCGGGCACACAGTTTGAATCTGCCAGGAAGTTTCATATCAGCGCACACTCCGCTGCAGAGTGGAAATCTCATTCTGGAAACAAGTACTGTAGTTTATTTCCAAAGTAGTAGTAGCGTCCTGAAAACTGAAACTCATAATTTCTCTTCCTTTTCAAGTTGGCCGTCAAGATCTGTAATGCTTTCAAAGTAAACTTCTGTTACTGCTCCTAAGCAGTTAATTGTATGTAAGGTTATTCATTAAAGCTTCCTGATCTCCTTTTCTAAATTATAATTTTCTTAATGAGCATTCCTTGCATCTTCTGTGAAGCTTTTGTAAAATATTCTTGTATTATTAAGCAGTTACAGCATGACTAAGGATTGATCACACTCAGAATTTCTGTCTTGATGAGGGAGTCTTGAGCTTTAATACAAACTGAAATCTGAGTCTTTGTAGCACATAAATTCATACGGAGTAAGCTTTATCAGTGTCAAACATGACAAGTGTTCAGAAGAGACCTGTGGTTGGAGAGACTTTATGTTTTTAACAGAAAAGATTGACAGGCTGCTTAACTTAACCATAAAATTTCAAGTGCATAAATTTTGTTGCGTGACAGTGTTATTGTCATTTAAAAAAATCATTGTATCTACATCTATGTGGTTACTTTGCTACTCATAATAAATCGCCTGACAGAGGGTTCAATGAACCACCTTCAGGCTGTCTCTCTACCATTCAACTCTTGAATGGCGTGGGGGAAAAACGAGTACTTAAATTTTTCCGTGTCAGCCCTGAGATTTCTCTTATTTTATCATGATTATCATTTCTCCCTATGTAGGTGGGGTGCCAACAGAATGTTTCCACAATCAGAGCATAAAACTGGTGATTGAAATTTCATGAGAAGCTCCAGTCGCAATGAAAATGTCTTTGTTTTAATGATTGTCACTCCCATTCACATATCATGTCTGTGGCACTATCTCGATAATACAAAACGAGCTCCCTTCTTTGAATTTTTTCAATAACCGTCAGTCCCACCTGATTCGGATCCCATTCTACACAGTAATACCCCAGGATAGGACGGACAAGCATGGTGTAAGCAGTCTCTTTAGTAGACGTGTTGCACCTTCTAGCTGTTCTGCCAATGAATCGCAGCCTTTGATTTGCTCTAGCCCCAACATTATCTATGTGATTGTTCCAATTTCGGTTATTTGTAATTGTAATCCCTAAGTACTTAGTTGAATTTACAGCCTTCAGATTTGTGTGACTTATCGCGTAATCGAAATTTAGTGGATTTCTTTTAGTACTCATGTGGATAACTTCACACGTTTCTTTATTCGGGGTCAATTGGCACTTTTTGCATCATACAGATATCTTATCTAAATCATTTTTCAATTCGTTTTGGTCATCTGATGATGTTACAAGACGGTAAATGACAGCATCATCTGCAAACAATCTAAGAGGGCTATTCAGACTGCCTCATAGGTCGCTAATATGGCTTAAGAACAATAGAGGACCCATAACACTTCCTTGTGGAATGCCAGATATTATTTCTGTTTTGCTCAATGACTTTTGCATATATTACTATGGACTGTGACTTTTCTGACAGGAAATCACAAATCCAGTCACACAACTGAGGTGATATCCCATAGGCACACAGTTTGGTTAGAAGATGCTTGTGAGGAATGGTGTCGAAAGCCTTCTGGAAATCTAAAAATATGGAATCAATTTGATATCTTTGTCAATAGCATTCATTCCTTCATGAGTATAAAGAGCTAGTCCTGTTTAACAAGAATGATATTTTCTGAATACGTGCTGACTGTGTGTCAGTAAATCGCTTTCTTTGAGGTAATTATAATGTTCGAACACAGTATATGTTCCAAAACCCTACTGTAAATCGATGTTAGTGATATGGGCCTATAATTCAATGGATTACTCCTATTTCCCTTTTTGGGTATTGGTGTGACTTGAGCAATTTTCCAGTCCTTAGATATGGATATTTCTGTGAGCGAGCAGTTGTGTATAGTTGCTAAATATGGAGCTATTGTATCAGCATACTCTGAAAGGAACCGAACCAGTATACGGTCTTGACCAGAGGCCTTGCCTTTGTTAAGTGATTTAAGCTGCTTTGCTACACTGAAGATATCTGCTTCTATGTTTCTCATCTTGGCAGTTGTTCATGATTGGAATTCAGGAATATTAACTTCGTCTTCTTTGCTGAATATTTTTCAGAAAACTCTGTTTAATAACTCTGCTTTAGTGGCACTGTCATCAGTGACTTCACTGTTGTTATCGCCCTGTGAAGGTATTGATTGCGTCTTGCCACTGGTGTGCTTAATGTATGACCAGAATCTCTTTGGGTTTTCTCCCAGATTCTGAGACAAAGTTTTGTTGTGGAAATTATTAAAAGTTTCTCACATTGAAGCACGCGCTATATTTCAAACTTCTGCAAACCTTGGGGATTTTGCTTTCTTTTAAATTTGGTGTGCTTTTTTCGTTGCTTCTGCAACAGTGATCTGACCTGTTATGTGTACCATGGGGGATCAGTACCATCACTTATTAATTTCTGTGGTATATATGTCTCAGTTGCTGTCGATACTATCTCTTTGTAATCATTCCACATCTTTTCTACACTTACTTAATCAGATCAGGAGGAGTGGAGACTATCTCTTAAAAAGGCATTAAAGAGCATTTTTATCAGCTTTTTTAAATAAATGTACTTTGCATTTATTTTTTATGGTTGTGGGTATTATGATATTCAACCTAGCAGCAACTGCCTTGTGGTCGCCAATCCCTGTATCCATCATGATACAGTATTATTTGTTGCTAAGAGGTCAAGTATGCTTTCGCAACCATTTATACTTGGAGTGGGCTTATGAACTAATTGTTCAAAAAAATTTTCTGAGAAAGCATTCTCTACAATTTTGGATGATGTTTTATGCTTGACGCAGGCTTTAAACATATATTTTTTCCAGCATATTGAGGGTAGATTGAAGTCACCACCGACTATAATTGTATGAGTGGGGCACCTATTTGAAATGAGACTCAAGTTTTCTTTGAACTGTTCAGCAACTATATCTTCTGAGTCGGGGGATTGGTAAAAGGCTGCAATTAATATTTTGGTGTGATTGTCAAGTATAACCTCTACCTATACTATGTAACAGGAACTATCTTTCAAGTTTAACCTCTACTCATACTATTTAACAGGAACTATCTACTTCAATTTCACTACAAGGTAAACTACTTCTGACAGTAACTGTATTTAATCTTCTTTTGAGAATACTGTTAGGTTGTTTGGAAAAACTTTCGGCTGGTCTTATTTCCAGCTTTAGCCAACTTTCCATACCTATAACTATTTGAGTTTCAGTGCTTTCTATTAGGGATTGGAGCTCTGATTCTTTCCCAACAGAGCTACGACAATTTACGACTACAATTCCTATTGTTGCTACAACTACCTTACTGTCTTTTACCTGCCCCCTTTTAGATGGACACCCTTTCTGTAGTTTCCTGATAGATACCCCCTAACCTAATAAACCACGCAGTTCCTTCCACACAGCCCCCACTACCCGTGTAGCCGCTTCTGTGTGTAGTGAACTCCTGACGTATTAAGCGGATCCAGAAACCCACCATCCAATGGTGCAAGTCAGGGAATCTGCAGCCTACATGGTCACAGAACCGCACGAGCCTCTGATTCACACACTCTGCGCCGCTCTGCACCAAAGGACCACAATTAGTTCTATCGATGATGCTGCAGATGGTGGGCTTTACCTTAATCCCACAAGCAAGACTGGCAGTCTGCCAGCCGCCCAAAACCAGAGAGAATCTCCTCTGATCCAAAGCGACATGTCATTGGTACTGACATGAGCCACCTCTTGCAATTGGCTGGACCTGTACTCTTCAAGGCATCCGGAAGCAGCTTTTCCAATTACTACTCCTGGTATGCACACGGAGTGCACACTGGCTTCCTTCCCCTCCTGGGTAGCCATGTTCTTAAGGGGCCCCATTACGCGTCTAAGGTTGGAGCTCCCTGCTACCAGCAAACCCACCCACTGTGAATGCCCTGACTTTGCGGGTCGAGTGGCTTCCTCTGGAACAGGGTGGACGACTGCATCCAGATTAGAGACTTCATCAGCCACAATAAACACCCAAAACCTGTTCGTTAAATGTACCAGGGAGGCCCTATGATTGGCCCCTCAGAAAGTCTTTCGCTGCCTATCAGACTTTCGAAAGATCTGCCACTTGACCATGGGTGAGGGGTCACCTCAGTGCAGGCAGTACCCAGGGCGGCCACAGCAGTGGACCATTTGGGGGATTTGGGGGACACGTGGGATGTATTTGACGCCCCTCTCATCCCTACATCCCTGCGTCCGACCCCCCCCCCCCCTCCCCACAATGAAGCCCCTTGGCAGCTGCCCCATGCCGTGTGACGGAAGCAAACATTGCCTGGAGCAGTAAGTGAAGGGTCACCAACTCAGCTCGTATCTGTACACTGTAATCACAGTTCCTATCCATTACTGAAGTCGCTACTGTTTGAAGCTTATAAAAATATATAACAAGTGAATGGTGTACTTGGCTTATTAACAGCAGGAGCTCGAGGCGCTCTTTCACTGATGGTCTAACCGACACTGGGCTGCACTAAACAAAACAAACAAGAGCCAGTGTAACACAAGGGTCAATACAAGCATCGATAACAACGCCGGTACTGTATGCTACACTGTTATTAAAAATAAAAAATAAACTAGTAACTACACAGATAACTGAAAATAAGTCATTCCTGTTTGAAGCTCCAAAAATATATATAACAAACCAATGGTGTACTTACCTTATTAGCAGCAGGAACGCAACATGCTCTCTCACAGATGGTCTAACCGACACTGAACTATACCAACCAAAAAAGAATAGTCACCGAAGTTTTTTTTTGAGTTCAGTTGTATCTGAAAGTAAAAGTAAGTATGATTCAATATTTTCTTTCACATTGATGATTCTTTCATGCATACTAATTGTTTGCTGTTAATAAAAGTATATTTCGACAGATCCCTAACATCATTGTATTCAGCAAATGATCCAAAATATTTTTGCAATAAAACCTGCTTTTGATGTGCTGTTTTCTTTCCAAATTTGAATGGCAAAATGTTGTAACATTACTAGTGAGTGTTATAGAAATTCTGTCATAGAAAATTCCCTCGGCAATAAACTGTCAACACTGCAAAGTATGGTGTATAAATCTTTGTAACATTAGATCCTAAATATGGTAGTGACTTCGTGTTTTTTGTCTTTGAAGTTCATAAAATCCAGATCTAGACTATTTTTGTGATAATGTCCCTCATCAGTGTTTTTACGGTCATACACTTGTTCCATTTATTGATACTGTAGCAGATATAATATGATATACAAATAAACAATAAATCATACAACAAAAATTAAAAATTTATTTTAAGAATATTGTGTGGCATAACGTTCCGTTTCCCAGTACTGCTTCCTGTCTTTGAGTGCATAAACTGTATATTTATTTTAAATTTCAAAGAGATCGGCTGTCTTTCTGGCTGGCCAGTACTTAACTTCGGAAAGTGAAAATCTGAATACTTGCCAAATGAACCACTTAAAACTAGAAAATACGCATCCTACTTTTAGAACTTTGAGGAATTGAATGGAAAAGGGGGTAAATCGAGGAAGGTTTGGAAGGAGAGACATTTCACTCAGACCACAGATTGTGAGGGGCATGCCTGTAGTGAGGATGAAGAGAAAGTTGTCATTAAGAATGGATGATAACTGGAAACACTGTTATAATGAGAAATTTTAAAAGTGAAGCCAACATTGTTCTACACTGATGAGCCATATGATTATGACCACTTGCTTAATAGCCTGTAGGCACTTCAGCAGCGATTCTGTGCGGCATGGATGGGCTGGTGATTTGTGGATGTGGAACGTCTTCGATGTGTTCCGACCAGTTCAGCTCAGGCAAAATTGATGGCTAAAACATCAGGACGAGTTTAGTATCATGCCTCTCAAACCACTGTAGCACAGTTCTGGGTTTGTGACAGGCAGTTATGCTTCTGCAAGATGCAGTTATGATCTGGGAAGACATCGGGCCTGAAGGGATGCAGATGGTCCTCAGTAATGGGCTCATTGTCCACAGGCATCATAAGGCTGAAGATTATTACTACAGGCCGCACAGAAACTGAGGTGAGTATCCCCCTTCGTGTAATACTGCCTCCACTGGCCCGCATCCTTGGTGCAGTGAATATTTTGAGCAGCCGTTCTCTTGGATGACAGGGTATATAGACCTGACCGTTGACCTAGTGTGCCCAGAAATGGGATTCAGACGACCAGATGGCATATTTTCACAGATTCATAATCCAGTCATGATGATCTTATGCCCATTGCAGTCTTAATTGACACCATCATAGGGTTAATGTGGGTACGTGGAGACTGTCGTGTTGCGAAGCTCTGAACTGAGTGCTCTGAAACACTTGTGCCTGCACTGACATTGTACTGCCTCATCAGGTCTGCCCAACATCAACGTCTATCATGCTTTAGATAGAGCAAATTACTCTGGCTTTATTTTATACACAACTTAATCATGCATCAGCCTGTTTGCTTTGGTGGTATGAGCCTGCTTCTCTCTCTCTCTCTCTCTCTCTCTCTCTCTCTCTCTCTGATGTTCAGTGAGTCTGGGATGATAATAGATAATAGGGAGTGTTAACCTCTCATCTTTTTTTTTTTTTTTTGTAACCCGAGAGCCCTTTCCAGGTGATACAAATTGTTTTAATTTTGCAGGTATCCATTTTGGCCTCTACTATGGTGTGGCAGGAAACTGCAACCCTTTTCATATAAAAGTATTATTTCTAAGTGAATCATTATAGTGTAAGTGGCAGTCAAATGAAAACAAGGCAGACTGTATAATGAGCATGGCATTGATGTTAGTAATGCAGGTAGGTTTGTGTACAGAAGTGCCATCTAATGGGAACCAGGAAGGAACAGGGTGAACATTCAGTACTGTGTCATTTGTCTGTTAAATGTGCTCGATGTGAGGTCAGTGAGTTTGGTGTGCATCCAACTTCACTGTGGGGGACAGGAAAGAGAAACAGCAAGACCTGGTGTGTTGTTCTTTTTTTTTTTTACTGTGGAGGGCATGTCAGAAAGTGAAATTCATGTCCAAATGTCTGCTGTGTATGATGAACACAGTAAGTCACATGTATGTGTTTGTGTGGAATAAATGATTTTGAGAAGGTCTGGTGTCATTGAAAGATGACAGTCAGGTAGAACAGACTCATCATGTCATTACCAGATCTGTCAGTGCTGGTGTAGACGCTACCATCAGAAATGACAGGGGTAGATGCTACCATCAGAAATGACAGGGGTAGATGCTACCATCAGAAATGACAGGGGTAGATGCTACCATCAGAAATGACAGGGGTAGATGCTACCATCAGAAATGACAGGGGTAGATGCTACCATCAGAAATAACAGGGTAGACGCTACCATCAGAAATGACAGGGGTAGACGCTACCATCAGAAATGACAGGGGTAGATGCTACCATCAGAAATGACAGAAGGTGGACAGTGGGAGACATAAGGCTCATGGGCATCAGTCCCAGTATTGCTGTCACTATTATGACTGAGCATATAACGTTCCAGGAAATCTGTGCACAGGGGGTTCCACAGAAGTTGAGCAGAATGTCGACATCATTGTAGCAGCTGGAGCAGTATCGTGATGAAGAATATAGTTTTCTGTCCCATATTGTTGCGGGAAATGGAACATGATGTCATCATTTTGAGCCAGTGAGCAAGCATCTGAACAGATAGCGGGAGCACATGGATTCATCCTAAAAAATCCAAAACAGGGCATGCAAGCTCTGAGAAAGTCATACTGATATTTTTCTTTGACTCCAAAGGCTCACTTTTCATTGGCTTTCTGGAACATGGTGCCACAATTAATGCACAGTGCTGTCTGGACACTTTTCAGAAATTGACACATGCTATCAAGTGGAAATGCCCAGGAATGTTGACAAACGGCTTCATTCTGTTGTAAGATAAAGCTGACTGACATGTTGGCAAGGTTTTTTAGACTATGCTGCAGATGTTTTGCTTGGGGCCTTTACACATCCTCCATAGTCTTGATCTCTTCCCATGCAATTTCCATATTTTTTGAACACTGAAGCAAGAAGTTTGTGGCTGTCAATTTGCTTCAGACAAAGAGGCAACTTCTAGGTACAATGATGGTCCATGGTCCCCTAGGCAGCAGAAGGCATTTTTCCATTAAGGCATTGTCTGTCTTGACCCACGGGTGGATAAATGTATTAATAGTTTTGGTGTTACTTCTGAAATAATAAACAGTTCACTTACTTTTTTTCCCAACTGTCTTGTTTTCATTTGACTGTCCCATATACCGTATAATAGAGGGCCTGATAACCAGGCAGTTTAATCCATTAAAATCTCAATGTAATCCAAACCTCATCATTATCAGGGTTATCAGAAAAAAACTACCAGCAAGGGGAAAGTAAATATAGGCATTGGCAGTGGCCTTCTAAAATAGGTATACCAACATTTATTTGAAGTGATAGAGGGAAATTGTGACAAACGTAAATCTGCACCTAATATAAACTTTTCATTTTTCTAGAATGAGATATCAATTTCTTAAGCCTTGCACTATCACACTTAGTTCACTGGTTGGCTTAGTGATAACATAATCAGTTTTTCACTGTTAATGACCTTATCTTTCACTATCTATAAAATATTTATGTAAAATTAATGTAGACGACATGATGGTTTATTGTTGTTGACAGTTGATTAAGTTTTTTGTACCATCTGTTTTCCTACTGGTAGTTCGTCTATATCCAGGAGGCGCTCAACTCTTTCTTGAGTGCGAGCATGGCATAGTGCCCCAAGTCATTGCAGTACTTTTTCCTTTTCTGTACTGTAATCTTACTGTCTGACCTTATCTTTTCTCAAACAATGGAAAATCCAGGATGGAATGTAACAATATTGTGAAAAGGATAGTTGCTACTCACCATATAGCAGAGATGCTGAGTCGCAGATAGGCACAACAAAAATACTGTCACTTAATAAGCATTCGGCCAACAAGATCTTTTGTCAAACATAGGTCACACACACACACACACACACACACACACACACACAACACACACGCAGCTCGCAAACACGTGACCAGTCTCTAGTAGCTGAAGCTGCTATATGAGCAGCAGCAGTGCATGATGGGAGAGGCAACTGGGTGGGGGTAAGGAGGAGGCAGGGGCAGGGAGGGGGAGGAATAGCGGGGTAGGGGTGGGGGACAGTGAAGTGCTGCTGGGGAGTGTGCAGGGATGAAATTGATTTGTTAAAAGTCACGCAGTGAGACTGAACCGCAGAGAACAGTCTGTTGTGAAATCGTGAATGTGAGAAAAGTCAGAACAGTGCATTGAGTTTTTATAATATTAATTGCTCTGTTAAGGCTGCTTCCAGTATACTTTCTGGCTGCAGGTGTCTGTTATTGCATTTGGCCCCTCAGGTTGGCAGATTTATCTTTTGTTGGAATGTGAGTGCAAAGTGAGTTTCATAATATGTCATATACATACATCAAGAAAAGTTTTGCATCACCCCAGTTCCCAGAACTCCTGAAGTTAGACGTCGACTGTGGATATTGTGTCACAGACACAGTCCCATTGACTGTTCAGAGATGTCACTAAACCTGCCCAAAGATTTAAAGAACCATGCATGAGCAGTGCCTATTAGACGGAAAGGGTCCAACAGCCGATCAGTTCCAGTCATTCCACCAGGAAGGAGGTACATGGATTGTGTTGTCTGTAGTTCAACCCTGCCTGGACGGTCAATACCACTGTTTGATCCGTCCGCATTGTTACTTTGCACCAGTAAGGGCTCTCAACAAGGTAAGTGTCCATGCATCTCGGCGTGAACTAAAGCGATGTTGTTTGGACATGGAGGAGATACAAAGAGACAGGAACTGTTGATGACATGCCTCGCTCAGGCCGCCCAATGGCTACTACTGCAGTGGATGACCGCTACTTATGGATTTTGGCTCGGAGTAACCCTGACAGCATGTTGAATAATGCTTTTTGTGCAGCCACAGGACATCGTATTATGACTCAAACTGTGCGCAATAGGCTGCATGATGTGCAGCTTCACTCCTGACGTCCTTGGCGAGGTCCATCTTTGCAACCACAACACCATGCAGTGTGGTACAGATGGGCCCAACAACTGCTCAGGATTGGCATCATGTTCTCTTCACTGATTAGTGTTCCATATGCCTTCAACCAGACAATCATCAGAGATGTGTTTGGATCCAACGCAGTCAGGCTGAACGCCTTAGACACACGGTCCAGCGAGTGCAGCAAGGTGGAGGTTCCCTGCTGCTTTGGGGTGGCATTATGTGGGGCCACCATACGTCGCTGGTGGTCATGGAAGGCGCTGTAACAACTGTACGATATGTGAATGCCATCCTCCGACCGATAGTGCAACCATATTGGCAGCATATTGCCGAGGCATTCATCTTCATGGACGACAATTCGCGTCCCCCATCATGCACATCTTGTGAATCACTTCCTTCATGATAACGACATCACTCAACTAGAGTGGCCAGCATCTTCTCCAGATATGAACCCTGTCGAACATACCTGGGATAGATTGAAAAGGGCTGTTTATGGATGACATGACCCGCCAACCACTCAGGGATGTACGTCGAATCACCATTGAGGAGTGGGATAATCAGGACCAACAATGCTTAGATGAACTTGTGGGTAGTATGTGATGACGAATACATACTTGCATGCATCAATGCAAGAGGACATGCTATTGGGATTAGAGGTACTGTTGTGTACAGCAATCTGGACCACCACCTCTGAAGGTCTTGCTGTATGGTGGTACAACATGCAACATGTGGTTTTCAAGAGCAGTAAAAAGGGCGGAAATTTTTATGTTGATCTCTCTTCCAATTTTCTGTATAGTGTTTGGAATTCTCGGAACCGCAGTGATGCAAAACTTTTTTTGATGTGTGTAGTTGTAATATAAACATTTTCCCAGTCAAAACAGGGGTGGCAATCGTACAGAGGAATTAAGAGCAGGCACAATGTCATTTCAAGCGATGCTTGTCACACAATATTATTTGCCATTAATGCTGCATGTTCCCTAGTGTTATCTCTTACTTGAGAACTTTCCTCTGTTTATTCAAAGATATACAAGGATGAAGAACACTGTATTCTAAATATTCCAGCTATCATATTTTTCCTCTTAAGTTTCATCTACAGATGGTTGGAAAATTCAGATGTGATGCTAAGAGCAAAGACAATCGCTCTGCATACCAAGAAATTCATTGAAAATTGGGAGGAGGACAAACTGAATACAAGAGCTATAAAGTAGTCATCAAGATTGTTGATGATAAAGTGTTAGGTGTTACTCTCATATAATACATTACATGGCATGGTATCTAAATGGGTCGTGTCTGCCATGTATGTAATGATAATGTGAATGTCAACATGGTGGGCCCAATGTGCGAACAAGCTGTGACCTCAGAGAATGTGACAGGCAAGCCAAGAACAACTGATTCAGCATTTCAGCAACAATATGGAATAGACAGAATGTGCTTCTGTAATGAAGCTAAATGTAGTAACTTCACTTAGATGTGTCATAAGACCACCCTTCAGGATGCAAACTTCGTGTCCAGGAACACTCTGATACCCTGAAGTTAGAGATTACAGCAGCCAAGAGAACTGACAGGCTCAGAAAATGAGAGCAAGTTCGCTTACCAGTGTTGTGGGGAGGGGGGGAGGTCACATCATCGCTTACTATAAAACCACCGCCCTCCACAACCTCATTCTCAGTGTTAAGTCATCCCATCTGTATTACAGATACTGATGGAAAACCAGCTGTACTAAGTTGCAAGATGCTCTGGTGAATTCAACAAGTGTGTGTAAGCTGCTGCCAACTTTGAGTCCACTGCTTCAAATCCATAGCTGTCTGGGCTTGTAGGGGACTTACGATCTGCCAGCTGCATCCCTGCCAGTCACAGCGGTGACTGTGGATGGGGACCGGCCTATCTTTCGTGGATGAACAACCAATATGCCCATCTGCAGGCTGTTGAACTCAGGTGATGGGCACATGTGTCACCACTGCCTGGACAATCCTTACCAACTGTACACTGGGTCCTCCACTTGGGCTGTCATTCTGTTGCTGGTGGGTCTTCCACCTACATGCCCTCTCAACAACAGACAACAGGGGTATGCAGACTTCTGGAGCTGAGCAGAAATGCAGCTCCACTCATTGAGAGTGCTGAGGCCCTGATGCCAGGCCAGGCTGCAGGTATGCATGGCTACCACCTGCTCCTGCAACAGAGCTACGGCACTGACAACTCGCAGTGCAGGATCTGTGTTGAACAATTTCCTTGTGGGGCACTGACATGCCACTTCATGCCTTCAAGCAGTGTAGACTCAGCGTATTCACAGAATGGTCAATTGCAAAATTCTGACCAATGGAAAAAAGTGGAAATGTCGTGTGACGAGGGCCTCCCGTCGGGTAGACCGTTCGCCTGGTGCAAGTCTTTCGATTTGACGCCACTTCGGCGACATGCGCGTCAATGGGGATGAAATGATGATGATGATGATTAGGACAACACAACACCCAGTCCCTGAGCGGAGAAAATCTCTGACCCAGCCGGGAATTGAACCCGGGCCCTTTGGATTGACAGTCTGTCACACTGACCACTCAGCTATCGGGGGTGGACACTCTGACCAAAAAATGATTGTTAATTGAATGATGTTTCATTGGTCTCCTAGTGCTTTACAGGATCACTCAACCCCGCTCTTCACACAACCTCCTGATAGCATGAAGATCCTGGCTTGTATTGTAACCATACATATTCAAATTAGAAAACGACAACAGCTGTGTCAAAATGATATATTAATGATGAGTAGTGTCATGACATTATTGTCACATCTTCAGGTAATAAACTGTTGACCAAAAGAAGGTAAAAAAATTGTAATTAGAAGTAGCTTGAAACAGGAACTACTGAATTAATATAATGTTGATTAGCAGGTGAGGTATAGTGAGCTTTCAATACATGTCCTTAAAATCTCCATGAGGCTGAGTGATGGAAGTCCCCTATCTTCCCGCACAGAATTGATGTCATTAAGTACACAACCTTCAAGACTAAAATAACCAGTATAAATACAGAAAGACATAATCATATCTAAAAACAAAGATGATGTGACTTACCAAACAAAAGCGCTGGCAGGTCGATAGACACACAAACACAAACATACACACAAAATTCAAGCTTTCGCAACAAACTGTTGCCTCATCAGGAAAGAGGGAAGGAGACACACACACACACACACACACACACACACACACACACACACACACACACACACACACACACACACATATCCATCCACACATATACAGACACAAGCAGACATATTTAAAGACAAAGAGTTTGGGCAGAGATGTCAGTCGAGGCGGAAGTGCAGAGGCAAAGATGATGTTGAATGACAGGTGAGGTATGAGTGGCGGCAACTTGAAATTAGCGGACATTGAGGCCTGGTGGGTAACAGGAAGAGAGGATATATTGAAGAGCAAGTTCCCATCTCCGGAGTTCGGATAGGTTGGTGTTGGTGGGAAGTATCCAGATAACCCGGACGGTGTAACACTGTGCCAAGATGTGCTGGCTGTGCACCAAGGCATGTTTAGGCACAGGGTGATCCTCATTACCAACAAACACTGTCTGCCTGTGTCCATTCATGCCAATGGACAGTTTGTTGCTGGTCATTCCCACATAGAATGCATCACAGTGTAGGCAGGTCAGTTGGTAAATCACGTGGGTGCTTTCACACGTGGCTCTGCCTTTGATCGTGTACACCTTCCGGGTTACAGGACTGGAGTAGGTGGTGGTGGGAGGTTTTACACCAGGGGCGGTTACAAGGATAGGAGCCAGAGGGTAGGGAAGGTAGTTTGGGGATTTCATAGGGATGAACTAACAGGTTACGAAGGTTAGGTGGACGGCGGAAAGACACTCTTGGTGGAGTGGGGAAGATTTCGTGAAGGATGGATCTCTTTTCAGGGCAGGATTTGAGGAAGTCGTATCCCTGCTGGAGAGACACATTCAGAGTCTGGTCCAGTCCCGGAAAGTATCCTGTCACAAGTGGGGCACTTTTGGGGTTCTTTTGTGGGAGGTCCTGGGTTTGAGGGGATGAGGAAGTGGCTCTGGTTATTTGCTTCTGTACCAGGTCGGGAGGGTAGTTACAGGATGCGAAAGCTGTTGTCAGGTTGTTGGTGTAATGGCTTGACGTTGACCTCCATCTGTCCAATGGCCAGCTTCACCGTCCGTCCACATCAAACCCACCAACAAGCAACAGTACCTGCATTACGACAGCTGCCACCCATTCCACATCAAACAGTCCCTTCCCTACAGCCTAGGTCTTCGTGGCAAACGAATCTGCTCCAGTCCGGAATCCCTGAACCATTACACCAACAACCTGACAACAGCTTTCGCATCTCGCAACTACCCTCCCGACCTGGTACAGAAGCAAATAACCAGAGCCACTTCCTCATCCCCTCAAACCCAGAACCTCCCACAGAAGAAACACAAAAGTGCCCCACTTGTGACAGGATACTTTCCGGGACTGGACCAGACTCTGAATGTGGCTCTCCAGCAGGGATACGACTTCCTCAAATCCTGCCCTGAAATGAGATCCATCCTTCATGAAATCCTCCCCACTCCAGCAAGAGTGTCTTTCTGCTGTCCACCTAACCTTCGTAACCTGTTAGTTCATCCCTATGAAATCCCCAAACCACCTTCCCTACCCTCTGGCTCCTATCCTTGTAACCGCCCCCGGTGTAAAACCTGTCCCATGCACCCTCCCACCACCACCTACTCCAGTCCTGTAACCCGGAAGGTATACACGATCAAAGGCACAGCCACGTGTGAAAGCACCCACGTGATTTACCAACTGACCTGCCTACACTGTGATGCATTCTATGTGGGAATGACCAGCAACAAACTGTCCATTGGCATGAATGGACACAGGCAGACAGTGTTTGTTGGTAATGAGGATCACCCTGTGGCTAAACATGCCTTGGTGCACGGCCAGCACATCTTGGCACAGTGTTACACCATCCGGGTTATCTGGATACTTCCCACCAACACCAACCTATCCGAACTCCGGAGATGGGAACTTGCTCCTTAATATATCCTCTCTTCCTGTTACCCACCAGGCCTCAATGTACGCTAATTTCAAGTTGCCGCCACTCATACCTCACCTGTCATTCAACATCATCTTTGCCTCTGCACTTCCGCCTCGACTGACATCTCTGCCCAAACTCTTTGTCTTTAAATATGTCTGCTTGTGTCTGTATATGTGTGGATGGATATGTGTGTGTGTGCGCGAGTGTATACCCGTCCTTTTTTCCCCCTAAGGTAAGTCTTTCCGCTCCCGGGATTGGAATGACTCCTTACCCTCTCCCTTAAAACCCACATCCTTTCGTCTTTCCCTCTCCTTCCCTCTTTCCTGATGAGGCAACAGTTTGTTGCGAAAGCTTGAATTTTGTGTGTATGTTTGTGTTTGTTTGTGTGTCTATCGACCTGCCAGCGCTTTTGTTTGGTAAGTCACATCATCTTTGTTTTTAGATATATTTTTCCCACGTGGAATGTTTCCCTCTATTATATTGAAAGACATAATCATAGATTCAAAAATTGTAGAATAAGAACGTGCATCATAAAACATGGAAAAGAATCCCAAGCTAAACAAGCTTACTAGAGACATACAGCATGTCTTCTCAGGTATAGCAGGCAGCACCATTAGTACAACACAGACTAAATAAGCAGGTCTGTTGTAGGAAGAATGCACAGCAACATATGTAGAATCAGTGACATTGACGTAGTGGGCCAGAGGCCACAAACAAATGAAGCTAGGAAGATAGGGAAACCTTTGTACACAACAAAAACCATAATAGAAGGTCTTAACAGCATTACTATAAACAAGATGATGTTACAGTAACTAATGTAAGACAGTATGTTAAGCCACAGGAGGAGGATGGAAACAATGTTGGGAAATGCATTGTAAGAGGGTAGCATACTTAATGCCCCCCCCCCCCCCCCCAAAAAAAAGTTTGTATTTTGTGTAACTAGTGAAAAATTTCCAAAAGGAAGTCATGAAGTAATTTGATCTCCCCACAAAGGGTAAATTCAGGAATATTTTTAAGGCATCTCATTATTTCCGCCTCCTCTAAAATGTTAAGCTATCGGCCCTTAGGTCCTTGATGTAAAACTTTTAGATTCTTGGAAACATTAGTAATGGAGTGTCCCATAGCATGTGGATGTGCACTGAGTAGCATTTTCAAGTTCCATCTTATCAGAATGTTCTTAAAATCTAGTATTAAAACTTTTCCCGCATTCTGACCAACATATTTTACTGGGCAACAATCACAATTAATATTTGGTTCCTGCATATGGTTAAGAAATGGAAGGCTGGGTTTATTTGAGCCACATGGTTGGACTGAACTTCCTTTATTCAGATCTTGTAAGAATAGTAGAATGTATGTTGGAGCTTCTGGTACATATTCTTCCTAGCAGATGTGATAGACTCTCATGACAAGGACCAGCAGTGGATTCTGAAACAGAGATCTGTATTAAGTCGCAGGCCCATAATTTGCTGTTCCAACAACAGTTTATTTTCTCGTGCGTGAAATAGAAGGCAGGATAAAGTCATCATCTTAAGACACTGTGATTTACGAACTCTCAGTTGTTTGGCAATGCTTCTCTCTTCAACTTAAAACAACTCACTACCACAATTATGAAACTTCATAATTCTAAACTGATTGAGATATTTAAACCTGAATTTTTTTATTCTAATTAAATTATTACTTTAAAATTAATTCAATATCTAAAAAATGTTTGGGTAATTTAAAAAGGAAGCCTGTGGCTTGGAGGCATGTAACAACAAGATCATCAGTTACTTTAAATTTATTAAGCCTTGAAACTTGACAAGCAAACCGAATTAGTTATAGGTCACAACTTTTCAAGTATATTGCATATCACCATTTGCCACAAAGACACACGACACATTTCCCACGATGTAACACACACGGGGCTACACAGATAAACGGAGAATCAATTACACCAGCACCACTCAACTGACACCTAATATCTAGATGTTACATTTACCAATCTGGCCCACTATAGTTCAATTCATTCATCTTGGCGGCTCACGCATGCGCGCCCAGATGCGGGAGACTGCTGCATTGCCAGTTGCACGCGCCAAGAGAAGCAGCGCCATAGTATAGTATAGTTCGCAAACTTAAGTTTGGGGGAGCACGCAGTTTATGAAGTAAAGCCACTACGGCCACATTAACCCTTTCGCTGCTACAGAGACGTGCACTCCGCATTTTGTCATTACTGCACTGCTCGCTTGTGCAGACACATGGTGTTCAGACTGCTTTGCCACACTTATCATTCGATTTCACAAAAACTATTTGGCCCAAAAATTTGATTTTTACACATCTTCTTGCCTGATACCTTCCCCCCATAAATGACTTAATTTTGTTTCGATGTTGAACGCAGTTATTGTGCAGCATTAAATGTAGTAAACCATTGCACGAAATTTTGAAGAGTTTGCAGAGGTAAAAGTCCACAGTGTACACTTTCTGTATGGTCGATTGTAGTTGCCACTAGAAATTTCAAAAAAGTACATTCAAATGAAATCATGAAGTAAGACACTTCGATATTGTTTTTAAATAAAGAAAATATGAAGCGTAGCATGAGGTTTTAACTCAGAACCTTTTGCTTAGCAGCTAAACACCTTAACCATTACGCTAACGCAACTTGTCATTCAATGGAAATCCTGGAGTACTTTAAACAATCACTCAAAATACCGACAAACACTGTTGGTACGAGTATGAAGTACTCACATTTCGTCGAAGTACAATAGGAAATAAACAATTACCACTGTTCTTTATTGCGAAAAAGCATTTAGTGAGAATGAATTTCCTTGCTATCACCTAAATTAGGAGGCTTATTGCTTGTTTAGTTTAATTAATTAATAGAATATGAAACAGTTGGTATAAAGAATGCTTTTTCCAAACTTTCTTTTATAGAAAGTCTGCTATCAAGACATTGCTTTTGTTCAATTTGTTGTGGATTGGCAAGAGAGCCAACCCGTTTTGGACAAGAAGCCGAAAGTCACGCATTTTAGCTCACGCAGGCTGGCGTGAGGTCTGGAACAGGTCAAGGAAATTAGACTAGCAAAAAAGGACGTAGCTGTGGAATACTTAACTTTAATACATAAATGGTGAACATCGCTCTTGACGGTACATGTTTTACAGCATCAATAGTAAATGGTAATGGCGCCTTGCTAGGTCGTAGCAAATGACGTAGCTGAAGGCTATGCTAACTATCGTCTCGGCAAATGAGAGCGTATTTTGTCAGTGAACCATCGCTAGCAAAGTCGGCTGTACAACTGGGGCGAGTGCTAGGAAGTCTCTCTAGACCTGCCGTATGGCGGCGCTCGGTCTGCAATCACTGTTAGTGGCGACACGCGGGTCCGACGTATACTAACGGACTGCGGCCGATTTAAAGGCTACCACCTACCAAGTGTGGTGTCTGGCGGTGACACCACACAATTACTTTATTTATGACTGAAAGTTTCTAAAACTGAAGACACTCGTCCGTGCTCTGCACTGCAGTCGAGCTCTGGCAACGTTATTCTCTGTTCACTGGCTGACGGTGTTTTGTGATGTCAGATGTGCAGAACGAACCTAAACTCGGCCACCGTCGTAAATGACGCGCACTTTAGTAAGTATACTTTGTCTCATCGTAAAAGCACTACTTATACTGGATAGCACACCCTATGAATAACTTAGTACTAAGCAGCTCTAGGTTTTTAGCACTAGCCTTGGTATTTATAACAACTTAAGGCAGAAAAGCTGCAACATGTAATCCCTTAATTAGCAATCAGGGTAGCCTTATTCACCATTCAGATCTTACACTGATAATTAATCTTAGCCTAGAACTGCAGAGCTAACTCAGCGTATTTGATTGTAGCCACCTACTTGTAGCTTACGAAAAGGAGCGAGAGAGCTGCACTTTATCACATGTAAACAAATCAACAGCAGTAAGCATGGCTACTAACACTGTCCACACACTGCACTGACGACGTAAACCAACATTTGGGCACATCCACAGTGTAGCCTCCATAGTAACGGCCAACAGAATGTTTTAATAAATTTAATCCATGCACAAGGAACACTAATTTCAATCTTCATAAACGAACACAATAGGTTAAATCACTCATCATTCACCAAATACAGCACCTCAAGCAAGCTGCACCAACAGCCTACTATGGTGAATTGAGCTAAAGCCACTAGCACAGGACCAAGACAATTCTTCAGCATGGGAAAACAGCTTGCCCACAGGAAACTTAACATGGCTAAATGCTCCATACCAACGACATAGTAAGTAATACACATCCTTATCTGCAGCACCTGTGGTGAGCAGGAATTACTCACTTATCCTGTCACTTTAGTCCGTAGTAATTGTTGTGTGGGTAGGGCAAAGCTTATGCAGAACCATTGATTCTCACAGTTGTCGCATCATTAGCAACCCCATCGTTCACAGCAAGACTACACCAACTTGTAGTAAGAGGGTACCAGGACACGCAGCAAACAACTTAATTATTGTAATAATGCAGAGCCTCATGGCAGTAATGTTCAATAAAAAATCCTCGGGTTTCCAGCTGCATAAAGAGATTAAAATTACAAGAGCTTTCGTCCAAGCACTCCTTCGCCACTGTCAAGAGATATGACTGCCAGTGAGCTACTGGTGTGCCTCTTCTATACAACAGCTGCCAGCTGTGATGTCACTGGTGCTCATGGCATCACCATACATGGGTGTATGTGGACTCGGCATTTGATATGCCCGCTTCAACTGAGCAGTTGCTAGATCCCAGGCTATGCTGAGCTGCTGGTCACTGTCTCTATTTAGGATGTTATCAGCTATTTTTATTTCAATGGTTTCCTTAATTACACAGTCATAGGAGCCATTAGTATGTTTCATCAAATTTAATTTAGTGATGACTTTCTAAAGCATATTCAGTTACAGCAGATCTCTCATGGTAGCGTGGGAATAAAACCTCCCATGCGCTTCCTGCATTGTTCCAGTGTGTACTGTTTGTCATAAGACTGGCCACAAACAAAAGAAATTTGTAGACCTCAAGTCTTCTGAGACTTGCTACATCTTTAACTGGCCTCAGTAATTGGTGGATTTTCGTCAGAGGCCTGAAGATCAATTTGATTTTGTGTCTTTGCAGTAGGTGGCTTATGTTGCCTAAAACAGAACCACAGAATGGTCAGAAAGCAAGTTTCTTTTCCTTCTCCTCATGGGTGTCTTCTTGTGATTCTTGCTAGAAATCACTTCGTTTAATTGATGAACGTTATAGCTCATGGGGCAGGGTATCAGTGTCTGATATCATTCTTGTATAATGCATCAATGTTTACACAATACACTTCTGTGGTGTGTGGTGGTGGCTGATGGTGTGCAAGTACAGATTGTGTGTGGATTTTCTACAAATGCTGTGGCAGAGGCTTCCATCTCATTTATGGCAGTTGAGGATTTTGAAAAAGGGCAATGCTTTGTCTTTTTCTACCTCCATGGTGAACTGGATACTACTGTTAATGCCATGTAGGTGTTCAAAGAACTTGTCAAGTTTCCCATGTCCATGGGGCCAAATGACAAATGTGTTGTCAATGCATTGAAAGAAACATCTAGGCTTTAATGGCGTCATGTCAAGGGAATATCCTCAAATTTATCCCTGAACAGCTTTGCAACAGCTGGAACTAACAGGCTATCCATTTCCGTGCAGTCCATCTGATCGTAAAATGGGCCATTGTACAGAAAGTACAGTGGCCACTTCACTTACAATGAACTGAGATACTATGTCTGAAGAGGTTTCGATAGTCACATTCATACATTCATAAACAGTGCCACTGTATCAAAACTGTCCATAATATCACCCTCGCTAAGTCAAAGACAGGTAAATTTGGCTGATAAAATCTTCTGACTTTTTAACATGAGGCTCGCAGTGTCCAGCATGTTGAGTGAGAAGATTGGCCAAGTACTTCACCAGTTTGTATGTTGCTGAACCAGTGATGGGTAAAACGAGGTAGAAATGTGTCTCTTCCTTGTTGTTCTTTGGTAAAGCGTAAGTAATAGGTGGCCTATGTGCCCGTGGGAGAAGATTCTTGACCACACTGTCTTCTACCGATGAGTGCTTGGGAAGTTCATATGTCTTTCTCATTTATCTGTGTTGCATCATCTGAGAGTTTCCTATAAGTATCTTTGTTAAGTAGTGCACAGATCTTCATATTATAGTCGGCATATTCAGTAATTATAGCTGCATTTCCTTTGTCAGCAGGAGGGAGCACAATGCTTATATCATTACATAGTGCTTGCGGGCCAATGCACTCAGCCCTGGACATGTTTGGTGCCGGTAACTGTATTTTTGTGAAAATATGGCTTGTTTCATGTTGTATTTTGTCCGCTGATTCATTAGGGAGTCTGTGAGTCTGCAGACTGCCCGTTTGACATCACTTATTTCACAGACAGGAATGTCCCTTGCCAAACATACAAAATTGAATCCTTTCTTAAGAACCATCACTGTAAATGAGTCTGCCTCTTGTTGTCAAGTTGATAATGGGGTATTCTGAAAATCTGTGGACTGCACTGTCTTATTGTCACCAAAGGCGGCTGAACTTTTCAGTGTGAAACAAGCCGTTTTCTCACAAAAGCCAAGTTACCAGCACCAACATGTCCAGGGCTGATGAATGATGAAAGCATTGTGGTCCTTCCTGCTGATAGGAGTAATGCAGCCATAATTATGGAATATGCGGACTGTAATACGAGGATCTGTGCACTACTGGGTGAAGACACCTACTGGTAAGCCCATGTGACCCAGCACCACGAATAATAGGAAAGAGGTCATAACTTCTCGAGTGCTTATCAATGGAAGACAGTGTGATCAAGAATCTTGTCTCACAGGCAGTTAGACAACCTTCTGCTTATGCTTTACCAAAGATCCACAAGATTGGGACACCATTCTGCCTCATCGTATCCAACATACGAGGGGTGTTTGAAAAGTCCGTGCAAAAATAAAAACTGCTTATGTGTTTGGGGTAAACCTTTTTTATTTTTCGACATAGTCTCCTCTTAGGCTTATACACTTCACACAACGCTGTTCTAATTTATTGAGCCCTTCTGAATAATTGTCCAAGTCTGCAAAGTAGCTATTAGTTGCTGCAATCACCATCTCGTTTGAATAAAATCATTGTCCCGCCAGTCATTTCTTCATATTGGGTAACAAATAGTAGTCTGAGGGAGCCAAGTCTGGAGAATAGGGGGGATGTGAAATGAGTTGGAATCCTATTTCCATTAATTTGGCAACCACAACTGCTGAGGTGTGTGCTGGTGCATTTTTGTGATGAAAAAGGACTTTTACAGATAGTCAATGAGGATTATCCCTTGCGAATCCAAAAAGACAGTCGCCATAACCTTTCCGGCCGAAGGAATGGTCTTCGCCTTTTTTGGTGCAGATTCTCCCTTGGTAACCCATTGTTTAGATTGTTGTTTGGTCTCAGGAGTGTAGTAATGTATCCATCTTTCATCCACAGTGAGAAAACTACGCTTAAAGTCCTGTGGATTCTTCCTGGACAGCTGCAAACTATCCTTGCAACACTTCACACGATTCCGTTTTTGGTCAAGCATGAGCAATCGTGGAACCCATCTTGCGGATAGCTTTCTCATGTCCAAATGTTTATGCAAAATATTATGTATCCATTCATTCGAGATGCCCACAGCACTAACAATCACACACCTTAACTCTTCTGTCATCCATCACCATATCATGGATTTTATCAGTGATTTCTGGAGTCGTAACCTCCGCAGGGCGTCCAGAAAGTTCAGCATCACTTGTGCCCATATATCCATTCCAAAAATTTGAAAACCACTGATAAACTTTTCTAATCAAAGGTGCAAAGTCACCGTAATGTTTATCAAGCTTCTCTTTAGTTTCCTGAGGCAGTTTGTCTTTCAAAAAGTAATGTTGAATCACCACACGAAATTCTTTTTTGTCCATTTTTGACAATCACTCGACTTCCTTGATTCACACGAATGCGAACCACAAAGAAATAGACCAATATGGCTGAAACTTGGTATGCATTCTTTCCAAAGATGCTACCAACTAAACATGACCTCGATACATGCCGGTGGTGCCATCTCTCGGACTTTGCACGGACTTTTCAAATGCCCCTCGTACAAGCTGCTGAAGTACCTAGCCAAGCTCCCTGTGTCACATATGAAACACTGCAAACATCATATTAAAAGCTAATATGATTTTATCAGCCGAATTAACTGTCTTTGACTTAGTGACGATGATATTATGGTCAGTTTTAATGTGATGGTGTTGTTTATGGATGTGCCTATTAAAGACTCTTTGGACATCCCAGTTCTTTGTAGCTGACGTGGTCAGGCTATTTAGGCAAACTCTTCCGTCTTCTTGTTTTCTGTACAACAGCCAGTATTACGATCAGGTGGATGGCATTAAATTGGGTAGCCTGTTAGCTCCAGCTGTTGCAAACCTGTTCATGGGGAATTTTGAGGATATCATCTTAGACACGGTGCCATTAAACCTAGCATCAATACTTTGATGACACATTTGTCATTTGTCCCCACAGACATGAGAAACTGAGAAACTTGATGAGTTCTTGGAACACCTCAACAGCATTAACAGTACCATCCTGTTCACCATGGAGGTAGAAAATGACAGTGCATTGCCCTTCCTCGATGTCCTTGTCTCCTGCAAACGAAGCATGTGCCTTAGCCACAGTTTCTATAGAAAACCCATCAACATGTACTTGCGTGCCATCAGCCATCATCACTCTGCACAGAAGTGTTCCATGTTACAAACATTTGTGTACTGCGCAAGAATATCAGATGCTGATAGCTTGCCCCGTGATCTAAGTGACCTGTGCAAGATCTTAAGAAACAATGGCTATAATGTTTATCAAATAAATGAAGTGATTTCTAACAAGAATCACAATAAACCACTGACAAGGAGCAGGAAAACAACCTTGCTTTCTTGTCATTCTGAGGCTGCATGTTGGGCAAGATAAGCCACATGCTGAAAAGACACAAGATCAAATTGACTTTCAATCCTCTGACAAAAATGTGTCAATTACTGAGACCAGTTAAAGATTCAGCTGGTCTCAGAACACCTGGAGCCTACAGGATACCTTGTAAGTGTGGCTAGTCTTACATCAAACAGCACACATTGTGGAACGAGGCAGGAAGGAGCATGAGAGGCTTTATTGCCTATGCTACACCAAGAAATCTGTTTTAGCTAAACATGCTGTAGAAAATGGTCACCAGATAAAATTTGATGAAACATCTGTCATGGCTCGCATTAACAGTTCCTGTGATTGTGTAATTACGGAAGCCTTTGAAATTATAGTAACCAACAACGTCCTAAATAGAGGCGGGTGGCCAGCAGCTCAGCACAATATGGGATTCAGCTATTGTGCAGTGGAAGCAGGGACGTTGAACGCAGAGTCAATGTATGCCCACATATGGTGACGCCGCAAGCACCAATGATGTCACAGCCGGCAGTTAGTGTATATGAGGGGCATGCCAGCAGCCCATTGGCAGTCATATCACTTGGCAATGGCCAAGGAGTGCTTGGCCAAAAAGCTAGTGTAATTGTAATCACTTGACTTGGCTGGGAACCTGAGAACTCTTTAAACTTAATTAACAGTTAAATAAGCCCACAGCAGAAACCGCCTCAGCATGACATCCACAAATTTAGCCAGACATGGTTCCTAAACATGAGCTAGTATAAACCTCGCAACCAAAGCATCAACTCTGATCCCAATTCAACAATGTAATAAGGACAGTAGCAACTACAATGTATCCCACAAAATAAAATGTAAAGAGAAATGGTGTGACTTTGAATGTTAATTATTCAATGTTGAGACACATCACATTGACGACAGCAAGAGGATAACAACAACAATAATAACAACAGTAATAATAATAGCTTGGAGCTGTAAACTTTTGAATTTGTAATAAAAATCAAAATCCTCTTGTGTTGCTTTATCTTTAAATAGTAATTTTTGAAAGCATTTTTATGGAGATAAAACAGCAATCTCAGTAGAATATTTTATTATTGAAATTAAACAGTCTTAGTAGCAATAGAATTGTGATTAAGATTTTTTGTAATGTAGTTTTATAATCTTTAAACACCTGATAGAATTAAAAATTGAAATGGTCACGCACAGAAGCTGTTTTGGGAAGTGGTAAAGTGTGTAGATAGAGGGCTGTGATGATGATTTGTTTAAATGCAACAAATGATTTGCACAGTAACAACAGTTAAAAGGTATAGACTTCAGGCTGGCCTTGTGAAAACATAACTGTGCACAAGATAGTGCACTAATGACACATGACCATTGCATTATCAAACTGTCCATTTCCAACTGACTCAATAAGCTGAAAGCATATAAAAAACTTACAACCAGTAGAACAGAATGTTAGTTGTGTTTCTATTAAATAAAACAGAAAACATTTTAAATAGAGGGAAACATTCCACGTGGGAAAAATTATATATAAAAACAAAGATGAGGTGACTTACCGAACGAAAGCACTGGCAGGTCGATACACACACAAACATACACACAAAATTCAAGCTTTCGCAACAAACTGTTGCCTCATCAGGAAAGAGGGAAGGGAAGGGGAGAGAGAGAGAGAGAGAGAGAGAGAGAGAGAGAGAGAGAGAGAGAGAGAGTGTGTGTGTGTGTGTGTGTGTGTGTGTGTGTGTGTGTGTGTGTGTGTGTGTGTACCTGTCCTTTTTTCCCCCTAAGGTAAGTCTTCCCGCTCCCGGGATTGGAATGACTCCTTACCCTCTCCCTTAAAACCCACTTCCTTTCGTCTTTCCCTCTCCTTCCCTCTTTCCTGATGAGGCAACAGTTTGTTGCGAAAGCTTGAATTTTGTGTGTATGTTTGTGTTTGTTTGTGTGTCTATCAACCTGCCAGTGCTTTCGTTCGGTAAGTCACTTCATCTTTGCTTTTTTTTATATATATATATATATATATATATATATATATATATATATATATATATATATATATATATATATATATTTTTTTTTTTTTTCCACAAAGTAATAGATGATGTTCTCACCTGGAGGCTGACATGAGTACAAGCTTCACAATGAGAGTTGAAACAAAAATTTTTTAGCTGTTGATTCTCAAAATTCATGTAGATAGTATAACATGTGCTAGAGGTGTACTCTCTGCAGGATAATTATGTCTTTGGCATTATCATTATAATGGTTTCTTATACAACTTACACAGGTAACAATGAAGATAAAAGAGAAACAATCTAAAATAACACACACAATTCAATTTCAGTGCTCACTATATTCATCCACGAAGTCAATGGAAGACCGAAATATCCACCTTGTTCCACAACTGCAGGAATCCAAAAGCCTACGCGACATCTGAACTACAAAGACCTACTGGTCCAACAAAGCTGCCTCTGGCACTCCCTACAACAAAACAGTCACTGTATTGCAGGAGTTACACATCATGTCATATTGGTGTAGGCAATATAATGAATGGCTTGTGGTGGAAGATAGGGGGTTTATATTATTGAGCCTTATGGAGATTTTAAGGGCATTATGTGCTGAAAGGTTCATACACCTTACTTACTAATCAACAAATTATTAATTTGGTAGTTTGTGTTTTAAGGTAGTTCTGATAATATCTTCTTTAGGTTAGCAGTTTCTGAATATGAGACTATAATATCATGAAACTAGTTGGGTTTTATAAATCCATTTTGATGCAGCTGTCGCAGTTTTCATAATTTGAAATTTACTATCACAACTGTGCTTGCCCCTCATACCAAGTGATTCACCTGCTATTTTATTTCATGTTATCTGATGTAGAGCTATTTCTCCAAAAATTTAAGACAAATCATCCAGTTGTTCAATTTCTGCACATTGCCGTGACATTGATTTTCAAAAATTTATTGCAATGGTAGAGCCATAAGCAATGAAGACACCCGCATTGACAACATTTCAAATTGTTTAAAATGACAATAATTTACTTTTGCAAACTTCTCACATTGTATCTGATTGCAAGTTTAGTTATCTTTTCACTAAAACTGCACTATATTATTGATTCTGGCGTCATTGCAGCTAATCCTGATTTGAGTTAGAAATTCTTGAGTGAACTTTATTAATTATGTGTGGAACTGACATTGTGGTTTCATAGTAAAGCTAAATGTGCAACTATAAATTACACAAAAATAATGATTGAGAACATACATCTTTACAGGAAAACATATTAACTATTCCTGAAACAACAGATTTATAAACTAAATTGTGTATTTGGAAAGCAGTGCTTTCCTGAAAATGCCTGAGTCTGAGAATATGAAGGAAGGAGTTTGTCATCCCATGTCGGCTAGCATATGAAACCATACCATTTCCTCTTTGGAAAAGATATTATAAAATGTTTAAAATTTTCTTCCATAGTTTTGCTAGAAATTTTTTTGGCCGGATTTTATTTTTCAAACATTATAAAAATATTAAGTTTCATACAATCTTGTTCTCACTTTTAACTGAACTACGAATACTCACTAACAACATGACAGTTCAAGAAATTCACTCACAGCTAAGAGAACTTGTAAAGCAAAGCTTTCATGTACAACAAAAACCAGTTTGGGGAAAGCTGGCATTTCCTC
Source organism: Schistocerca piceifrons (assembly GCF_021461385.2). Classification (NCBI taxonomy): domain Eukaryota; kingdom Metazoa; phylum Arthropoda; class Insecta; order Orthoptera; family Acrididae; genus Schistocerca; species Schistocerca piceifrons. The sequence continues at coordinate 663,771,404 of NC_060140.1, read as the reverse complement.
TTGCAAATTTTTAATTGGATAAAACTGTTGTATTTTAATCTTCCCCAATCATCACTAACATCACAACAGAAAGGGAAAGGAAAAAAAGAGAGAGACTTTTTTGGGCATTGTTTCCATTTTCCAGAACATGAGTGACTGAGAACTTATATGGTGACAATGAGGATATTTTAAATTGACTCTTGCTGCTGTTTTTGTTATTACAACGCATATACTTGTGCACTCTCACTGATGCTCCCCTTTCCTTGCCCTGTTCAACTGCCTGTACACCAGTTTCTCATTTGTAAAGACTTATGCTTATTGTTAAAGTAGGTATTCCAACATTCCCCATTACAGGTTATCTCAAAACACACGGTTTCAAGGTCCATAATCTCCAGCTGACTCAAGTTGTTGATTGGAATATAATTGTAATAGATGACTAGTGAGTTTTGAGTAAATAACAAATCATTACTTTCAGGACTGCTGACTTGTGGCTTTATATTCCTGTATATCTGTCTAATTGCAGCCAGTCATTTATTTCGTAAGTTCAACACAGTGTACATGCATGCCTCATGTCAAGCCTCTTTACATTGTATGTACAATGATGGTTCATGTTCAGAGTACATGAGAACAGCATAATTAGCAAACATGTTGAGTGTAATAATTTCAACACTAATTGTAGCACTAATAAGTCTGGTAAATGGAAATGAGCATTTGGCGTCATTGGCCGGGAGGCCCCTTATGGGGCAGGTCCGGCCGCCTTGGTGCAGGTCTTATTACATTTGTCACCACATTGGGTGACCTGCGCACCAATGGGGATGAAATGATGATGAAGACAACACAACATCCAGTCCCTGAGCGGAGAAAATCCTCGACCTAGTCAGGAATCGAACCCGGGCCCCTTAGGACGGCAGTCCATCATGCTGACCATTCAGCTATAGGAGTTGACAATAAGTCTGGTGAATTGTGAAATGCAAGACTTAACATAGTTTCTGAGGGTAAGCAAATATTGCACACTGTTAAATTCAGTGTCGACATGCATTTAGTTTTGATGGTGGTGTCACTGCAGCCAGTGTCTGGAAGTAATAATGTGTGTTACTAAATGACTAAAATGGTGCAAGTTTCCAATTCCAGTTGCTTGCCTGACGGCTTCGGGGGTAAACAAAAATTAGAGTTTCAGTATTTCAAAAAATTACTGACCAACTTTAAAAATTTAAAATGCTAACATAATTGAATGATTAATGGGTATACTCTTACATTGAAGGTTGAACACAGTAAGTAAAATATGAAAGCTAGAAACAGTATATATGCCTTGAGGCAATATAACTCACAGTGTGCAAATTATCCAGACTATATTTGTAATAAACCACCTATTACTATACCTACTGCCCACAGTAGGCTTGAGTTGGGTCAACGGCAAGCTTAGTGCACGCTGACATTCAGTCAGTGTGCTCACAGCTATCTGAGGCGGTCGCCAGGAGCAGCCCAGTCGGGGACCGCAGTCACCTGTTCCACTGTGCGCATGCAGCACAACTCCAACAATCTAGATGGAGGCAGTGTTTTTATAATGCCATACAAGGGCCTTGGAGCTCTCGGTTATCAAATTAATTCCTTACTTAACTACAACCGGTGTATCCTTCTTGTTGTCACTCAGTGACCTAATAAATCATATTTGTTTTACAACTTTGTGCTTCCTTGTCTTCTAGTTAGAACACAAGTGACAACAAGTGAGGACTGGGTTTTCATGTGTTTCGGGTGATATTTATGTCGTTCGGCTCTTCATTAGAGGCTCTACTCAAGTCAGTCCTACAACAACAGCAGATGAACATGACTGTATTGGTATGATTGTTGGCTACATTGACAAACACATTGTTGGCATCAGGGACAGTGAATGCAATTTCCTTCACACCCATCTTGATTTGTGCAGCATGCCACAAAGGGTGGATCTCCTGTTGGGGGGGGGGGGGGGGGGGGGAAGGGGTCATGTAGTGGCAGCATGCCAACTACATCTATACTGTGCAAACCACCATGAAGTGCATGGTAGAGGGCACTTCCCATTGTACCAGTTATTAGGGTTTCTTCCTGTTCCATTCACTTATGGAGCATGGGAAGAATGATTGATGGATTGCATATGTGCATCTTGTCCTCATGATCTGTATGTGAGTGATAAGCAGGGGCGCATACTGTATTCCTAGAATCATAATTTAAAGATGGTTTTTGGAACTTTTTAGTATATTTTCTCTGGATAGTTTACATGTGCCTTCAAGATTGCACTTGTGACTCACTGATATTATAGCCAGAGGAACTATTAATTTTTTTCATTTTGTGAAGTGCATAATTTTATATTTCCGAACATTTAAAGCAAGTTGCTGATGTTTGCACCACTTTGAAGTCTTATCAAGATCTGATTGAATATTTGTTAGCTTCTTTCAAATTGTACTTCATTATAGATAGCTGTATCACCTGCTAAAAGTCTGAGGTTACTATTAATATTGTCCACAAATTCATTAATATAAAATTTGGACAGCAAGGATCCCAGCACTTTCCCCTGGGGCTCACCTGAAGTTAGTTGTATACCTGACAGTTATGCTGTATCCTAGATGACACACTGCGACTTCCCTACCAAAAAGGCATCAGTCCTGTCAGAGATTTCACTTGATACTTTTGACAAGTGTAAGTGTTGTACTGAGTCAAATGCTCTTTGGAAATCAAGAAAAATGCATTGCATCTACCAAATTCCCTTGATCCAAAGCTCTTATAATGTCTTGTGAGAAAAGAGTGAGTTGGGTTTCACATGATTGATGATCTTGGAATCCATGCTTTTTGGCACTAAGGAGGTCATTCTGTTCAGGATTCGTCCTTATGTTTGAGCTCAGAATATGTTATAAGATTCTACAAGAAATTGATGTCAAGGATATTGGACAGTAGTTCTGTGATCACTTTTGTTACCCTTCTTGTAGATGTGTGTGACCTGCACTTTCTTCCAACTACTGGGCACCTTTTTTTTTTAGATGGATCTACAATAGATTATAATTAGAAGAGGGGCTAACTCAGCCACAAATTCGGTATAGCCTCTGACTGGGATTCCATTGAGCCCTGGAGCTTTGTTCTGTTTTAACAATTTCACCTGCATACAAGCATCGTTGACACTGATACTTATTTCAGTCATATTTTCAGTGGTACAAGGATTAAATTGGGGCATTATACTGGGTTTTCCTTTCTAAAAGAACAATTGAAAATGGAGTTAAGCATTTCAGCTTTTGCTTTACTACCCTCAATTTCAGTTCCTTTCTCATTCACTGGGAACTGGACACTAACCTTACTATCACCCACGGCCTTTACATATGGCCGGAACTTCTTTGCGTTCTTTGAAAGATCATTGGACAATATTCTGACATGGTAGTCATTGAAGGCTTCACCCATTGCTCTCTTGACAGACAAATGCGTTTCATTCAGCATCTCTCTTCATTACTATTATAAACTCTTCAACTAGGTACATATCCATCTAGTGCATGGTCAATTATTCTTTTAAACTTGAGCCATAGTTCCTCTACATGCGCATGGCCACTGACACCAGTTTTGACATGTATATCGTCAAAGATGTCAAGTCTGTCTGTTGTCACTAGATCCATTGTCAATCTTTGTCCCCTCAAGAGTCGTTGCAGGAATCAATCAACATCGATATTTATATTCCTTGTCATTGTGTTCGCTACTGTCTGCCAGCCACAACAAACTTTTCACTTAAGCACGGGTGGTGGATCAGCTGTTACGCCTACAAATTGACATGAGAGCTGCCATGTCCCTATTCAACTCCCAGACTTGGGTACCCACTGTTGGCGTGCATCGAGCACAGGTTGGTAAGGTGTAACAAACAGGAGATTCATATTGGTGACCAGTTCATGGCTGACAAACCTTACAGGTGAGTTGTCTGTTCCATCACATGCTAAATGGTTAATGATGCGAGTACTGAAACTTTGTTTAGCTTAGATGCTTTTCTACTTTTGGTCTTTCTTTTATGGGTGCAGTGCATTTGTGTCAGACAAAGTGCCCAATCATGAATTGAGTTTCCTTGTGTTCTGAATTAAGTTGTGCAAATAATTTCACAGTACACATCAAGCTCAAACTCTCTGCCTGTCCGCACTTTTTTCAGGAACGACCAATACCAGTAGATTTAAGTGACCAAGCCATGGCGGAGCTAGATTGCTTAATGTCACTGAGAGTGATTGTATTGGTTTCTTCAAGTGAATGGGTTATGCCCTTAGTGATCATAAAGACACTGTCTAGTAAAATTTAGCTCTGTGGCGACTTCAAGGTCCCTGTTAATGCATGAGCAATCATGGACACCTACCTGCTCCCTGTCCTGGAGGTGTTGCTCACGAAGTTGGCTGGGGATCTGTTCTTTCTGAAAATCGATTGGCTGAAGCCTACCTCCATATTCCATTGGATGAGGCATGAATACAGTTCTTTGTGGTTAATACGCCTTTTGGCCTCTGTCAGTATCAACGGCTAATATTCAGGTGCACCTGCCATCTGTCAACTTTTTTTTTTTTTTTTTTTTTTTTTTTTTTTTTTTTTTTTTTTTTTTAACAGGTTACATTGGTTGTCCCTCAGTGCATTAACTGTCTCGATGATATTATTGTGACAGGTGCTACCACAGAGTATCACCTCTGTAACCTTCATATTTTGTTTATGGTTGTATAAGCTGTGCACTTGAGATTTAGCTTTGCCAAGTCTCGTTTTCTCCAGCCTGTGATTGTTTATTTGGGTCATAAAATTTTCCAGCAGGGCATGTGTTCCTTGTAATAACATACAACCATGATCACGATTATGGCTTTGCCCTGTCTGTTTATTTGGATCATAAAATTTTCCAGCAGGGCATGTGCTCCTTGTAACAACATACAGACACCATTATGGCTTTGCGCCATCTATTTAATGTACAAGAATTTAAGGCATTCCTCACCAGTGCCGCATACTATCATGATTTCATTCCCATGGTGGCTACTGTTACCCACCCCTTGCATCTATTGTTGTGGAAATGTGCTGCTTTTTTTGATCTGCAGCTTGTGAGCATACTTTTGTGCAGCTTAAGAATAGTCCTTGCTCTGAGCCATGTCTTGCAACTTTTCAACCTGACAAGCATCTTGTTCTGGCCATGGACACATCTGAGTACAGGGCAGGGGCAGTCCTGGCCCACTACTGCCATTCAGATGTCTCCGAACAGCCTATTGCCTTTGCATTGAAAATGCCCATCTTTTCTCAGCAACAGTATTCCCAGTCAGAAAAAGCAGCTCTTGCTATTGCCTATGCCTTAAAAGATTTTAATGTGTTCTAGTATGGTACAAAGTTTCATTTAATTACTGACGATAATCCTTTGTTTCCATGTTTATCCAATTAGCAATCTTACTGGACAAAGCCGCTCATTATCTTCAGCTTTGGGCTCTGTTCTTGCCCCAGCACAATTATGAAATTTATTTTCTTAGCATGTCATAACATATGAATTTGGATGCTCTGTCCTGACTTCCTATGGGCTCTGACTCCTCATTCGACAAGGAGGATCTGCCTTTTTCAACTGGGTATGGAGGCAAGGCTCATGGTGGTTGGCTTCCCCATCACCAGTTCTCATATTGCTTCTGCTTTGGCTTTGGGGTTGGCGCTGGTGCTCTGGCAGGTCGTATGCGTGGTAGAGCAGTGGTGGCCCGACAATATGCTGGGCCAGGCTTCAGAGCTGCTTCACACTGCGCCATCATTTCTCCCTCTTGTATGGTGCTATTCTCCTGCCAATGGAAGAGTGAACTCCCCATGTTGTCGTTCCAGTGGCTCTGCAGCAGGAGGTCCATCAATAATTACATCCAGGTCACAGGGTAATCTCTTGCACAGACTTGTTAGTGCACCTTCATGTGTTTTGGCTTGTATCGATTGGGAAGTGGAATATCTTGTCACGGCCTGCCACAGGTGCTTGTGTAAGCAGGTGGTGCTGCACGCACTTTTTTTCCACCATGCTTGGTCCCTACACAGTCTTGAAAAAGAGTCCACATTCATTTCGATGGTCCATTTATTAGACCCTTTCTGTTTATTGAACATTGGTGCTTTTCGTCATTTTTCTTATGTTGTTTATTGTCCATCAATGACAGCAGACACAACTGCCAAGGTATTGTCGAAGATATTCTTCATAGAAGGCTTGTCTTACACTGTGGTTTCTGACAGTGCTCTTCAATTCATGGCACAATCTTTCAAGGACTTTTCTACATGCAATGGCATTCACCACATCATGGTGCCTCCCTTCTATCCACAGTCAAATGACAAGGTGGGACACCTTGTTCAGATGTTTAAGATGCAGATGTGCAAATACATAGGATATTTCCAGGCCACAGAGTCTGTCACAGCTTTTTAAACTCTTAGAAACTGATGCCAATTGGGACCAAAAATTCAACCGAGCTCTTGCACAGCCAACAGCCACAGATGCCACTCGCCCTTCTGCTACCGAGCAGGTATCCCTAAACAACACTGGTTTCATCGAAGTTTGTGCCCAGCGCACCAGTCTGGGCCTTGGGTTTTGGATGTCACCCTCACTAGATTCCAGTTGTCATCCTCAGCCGATGCGATTTTCATTGTTCACACTGAAGATTGACTTATGGCATGCCACCAGAACTAGTTCCATTCCAGGAAGGGCCCCCCCCCCACCTATGGCAAAGTGTGATATCTCATTCTTCAGTGCCCCTAGCCACTCCCAGTCTCAGGCAGGCCTAACGGTGGCCCCTTTCTGGTGTTCAGGGTTTTGTCAGCACTGATGGAAGGTTTGCTTCTTGCGGCCAGGACCTCCATCTCACACTGCGCTGAGCTGGCGCTTTGGCAGTGGGGACAGAAGCAGCATCTTTGTTGTTACAGCCTCTTCTCTCCAATCTGCCATTGACGCTCTCTGTAACGACATCCCTTGTGGCGGACTACCAATGTCCAGATGGCTCCTGCCTGCAGTCGCCAGTCCCGTACATCAATCACCCAGGCATCTGAGGGCATTGGGGGTGTCCTTGTACCAGTCACTTTCGTCTATATGTACATGGCTGAGTGGATGAGATACTTCTCACACCTTGACTATCACCACCTGACACTGCCACGCATACGTGGATGTCTATGCAGTCACAGCATCATGGATGGTGATGCCTGGTTCTTCCCCATGCAAGGAAGGACGAGTGTCATCACCTGCCAGTTACTGCACTCCTGCCACAGTAGACGTGAGTTGGGCCATTACAGCTATCGTAGTGCGCGTCAACATTCAAACGGCACACCCACTGCCACTTCAGGTGGCTGCCAGGGGTAACACAGTCACCGACTGCCTTCACCTGTTCCGCTGTGTGTACACTGAACTACTCCAGCGACACAGTAAAGAGACAGCATCTTTATATGGCCATGCATGGGCCTCTGGGCTCTCAGTTGTCATGTGTATTCGTTACTTGTAATGTCTGCCCCCAGTAGCTGAATGGTCAGCATGACGGATTGTCTATTCTCTGGGCCCGGGTTCGATTCCTGGCTGGGTCAGGGAATTTTCTCCACCCAGGGACTAGGTGTTGTGCTGTCCTCATCATCATCCTAGCATCCTCATTGACTGCAGGTCGCCAAAGTGGCATCAAATTGAAAGACTGGCACCTGGCAAATGGCCTGCCCGACGGGCAGCCCTAGCCATATGATTAAATAAATAAATTACTTGTAAATATATCCAGTGTATTCTTGTTGTTGTCACTCTGTGACCTAATAAACCATAATTGTTTTATGACAGTGTGTTCCCTTGTGTTCTTGGTTAGAACAATATTCATCCAGTATTTGTGAATGAGAGCTCTTAGTTACTTCCAGCAAACTTTGAACATGTGTTTCATATGTGTGAATGCAATTTTTAAAGAATTATGGCTGTTATGTTACTGGTCTTTGACTTAGGGGAACAAGCAATCATGATTCATAATGATCTGAAGGAGTTTCTGTTATCTAGATCCATTGAAGTTAAAAGAGTCAGCAGTTGATGATTATGGAGTCACAGTAACTGCCCAAAAGTGTCATATGCCATTTTGTATGAAATTGTTAGTGAACAGTTTCAGTATTATCGAATCTATGTGTGATGGATACCACAAATGTTTATATGGCTGGCACTGTGTATGTTAAAGTACCAATTTTTTTGAGCATGGTAATATATATTTTTCTGCTACTCTCGGAATATAATAATTCCATTTTCAAACAAGTATTCATAGGTAGATAGTTGAAATTAACCTTACCTTTCAATAAAAAGCATTGCAGTAAATTATCCAATTTACTCTCTATAGTTACAACTATGCTATATTGTATTAAGCTTTTACAAAGATTTTGAGAGTGTAAGTATGCAGATTACACAGTTTTTCAAAATTGTATACAGCCACGCAGGCTAAGCACACGCTCTGAGTCAAGTTGGTTTCTTTTATTTATAATTACTATAACTCTGACTAATTTATTACAACTCTGACCAATTTCCAATGACGTTGCTTACTGATTCTCGTTATTAGTTGCAATTACTTCATCTGTGCCGGTTCTTTTGAAATGAAACAAGTATATTCCGGCACTAGAAGCAAAAGTAAAGATTACCAATTGCAATAAAGGTGGTGCTTTAAAACCACAATCCCGTAATGCTGGTTGAGAAATGTCCATCAGAGGCAAAGATTCTGGGTTGATATCCTGGTAAGGCACACAGTTTTAACCCGTCAGGAAATTTCAAATCAGTGCAGACTGAAAATTCGTTATGGAAACAATCCTTTAGGCTGTGTCTAAGTCATTTCTCTGCTATATTGTTTCTTTTCATAGTATGAAGCCGACAAGGTATGCTGGAGGACTTTTGTGAAACTTCGAAGGTAGGAGAGAGGAACTAGCGGAAGTAAACTTGTGAGTCGTATCTGAATAGCTCAGTAGCTGGAGGAATTGCCTGTGAAAACCAAAGGTTCTTGTTTCATGTTCTGGATCAACACAAAGTTTTAATCTACCAGGAACTTCATCATCAGTCCCAGATTCAGTCTGCTGCTATAATATGTATTTAAACATGCAGAACGTAATGACTTTTTTAGTTATCTGGAAGAATGACATCTCTGTTATGTGCTTGAGTTATTACATATTATATGGGTATACAGTCATAACTAAATTATCTTACAGGATGTGTATGAGCGTCAAATAATATGCGATGCCTTGCAGTGCAACCATTAATTGTACTTGATGATATTTGGATAAGTACCTTTTTATTTACTTTTTCTACACATAATTTTGCTTGATGACACTGGTTGCATGTAATGATGCTTAAAGATGATTGAAGCATTTGTATTTAGTTCTAATAGTTATGGATATATATTGGTATTGTCACTGAGATAATCCACAGAACCATGCTCCCATGTGACAGTTGTTTGTTCATGACAGTGCATGCCTACAGTCTGATATTGTGCAGTAGCTTTCACTGTATAACTTATTATTGCCCACACAATCCAAACATGATGCCCTTAGACTAGTATTTGTTGTGTGACTGCCAAACAGCTGTGCAGACAGACACACTTCTTAATTGTGTGGAAAATCCTGATGCCCCTGACTACTTAACAGTTAGCCAACATCACATACCATTATTGCACTCAAGCAATCACACTACCAAAATACCTATGGCAACCCTATCTTTTTAAGATAAAGCCCTAAAAACCACAGCTACATCTATTGTTGCTTTCAGAGTATATTACAAGCATGGGGCCAGTGAAACAAAAACTTATTCTACAGTTTCAGAAGTGTCATTTATGTATTTTTATAATGTTAATGATCATATTATGTTCATTTTAACTTTTAACAAAAGCTTTCACTTCCAACCCTGATAAACTTTTGGCTGACTCTATAATTTACTACTTCAGGTCTTCCATTGTTTAACTGAGACTTGACTGTTAGTATTGAGAAATACATTGATCAGCCAGAACATTATGACCACTGAACTACTATCAATATAAACCCATCCAAGCAATAGCATCATCACCTGATGAGGAATAACTACTAGTCAGGAACACGCACGGTGCACGTTGTATTGGTGAGTGTGCTGTCCATGTGTAGAATGGGGAAGGAGTGTGATCTCTCTGAGTGCTGTGGTGTGCATCTATAACATGTGGCAGGGTTGGATGACCACCCTTCATTAAAGATGTCAGACATTGTGAGCTGGAAGACAGGTAAAACAGGGCAGTTGGTAAACTGTGGCAGAACAAATATCAGACTTTAGTACTGGGCAAAGTGCAAGTGTGTCTGAAAACGCAGTGCACTGAACACTCCTAAGAATGGGCCTTTGCAATTGATGACCCATGCATGTGCCAATGTTAACACCATGACATCACCAACTACGATTGAAATGGGCACGTGACCATGAGCACTTGACATTGGTGCAGTGACAGAGTGTTGTGAGGTCTGATGAACCCCAATATCTTCTTCGTCATGCCAGTGGGAGGGCACAAATCCGTCGTCTTCTAGGGGAACAGCTCCTTGACACCTGCACTGTGGGATAGAGCCAAACCGGTGGCAGCTCCATTATTCTCTGGGAAACTTGCATGTGGGCATCCATGGGTCTAGGGGAGCTTGTGCAAGGCACCATGACAGCCAAGGAGTATTGTACCGTGGTTGCAGACCACGTACACCCCTTCACGATGATCATGTTTCCAGATGGCAGTGGCATTTTTCGACAAGATGGTGCACCATGTCATAAGGCAAGGAGTGTGATGGAGTGGTTTGAACCCCTTAAAACACATCTGGGATGAGATTGAACGTGGTATCAGAGCTCAACACCCCCTCCCCACAATTTTCAGGAATTAGGTGACTTGTAAAGGAAGGTGTCATGCCAACTCCCTCCAGCCACCTACCAAGACCTCATTACTTCCTTGGCATGATGTGTTGCCCCTGTTATCCTTGCCAGAGTTGGACATACCAGCTATTAGGTTGGTGATCATGATGATGTGGCTGATCATTGTATGACAGATGCGTCTCCTCTCAAAGACCATGATGCAACAGACAGGTATCTATGCTTAATGTTGGACTTCAGAATCTCAATTTCTTATTTCTAAATCTAAACCTACAGAGTGTTTCACAAGTACTTTTACAAACTTTAGGGACAGGTTCCTTACATGAAAAGAAGAAAAAATGTTCACTTGTACACACATCCGAAAATCCTTTATTTTTTGGTTATTAATGAACATTTACAATTCAGGTTATATGAACTCAACATATAAACTCGTAATAAATGGTATAAATGTATCCTCTACAAATCACAGTGTCGTGAATGGCAGAGGGTACTTCCTATTGCACCTCTTGCTACAGAAAGCTATGGAGTAACAATAATTTATACCCCATTGTGCATTCTGTTATTTGTCTTGTCTTGTCTTTGCAATTCCTGGGGGAGTGATTGAAGGGGCGTGTAGTATATTCCTGAATTTTTTCACTCAAAGCTGATTCTTGCAGGTAACCTTTCATCAGGTGGTTTTTTCAGTTTCTTCAGCATCTCTGATATTTTCCCATGGGTCAAACAAACCTGGGGCCATTTGTTTGCCCTTTTTTGTATACATTCAATATCATCTGTTAGTTCTATTTGGTATGAGTCCCACACATTTGAGCAATATTCCAGGATGGGTTGGTTAAGTGTTTTGTAAGAAATCTCGGTATTTATACATTCATTCACTCATTTTACTTAGCTCCCAAGTGCTAGCAAATTATAAAGAAAAAAACACCAGCAGAATTTAGTGATATGTTTGTTATACATTGTCTTTGTAAAACATACCAAAATATTCAAATTCTTGCAAAGATTGAGACTTGGAGGTTTGCAGAATCTATAGAGATGTTGGAAGGAAGATACTATTATCAGTGTAATTAATATAAGTTAGCATGGGGGGGGGGGGGGGGGTCCAGTTGGCACAATTTGTGAATCAGCCATTAAAGTCCAACATGTTTTACTCAGCAGCATGTCAGCCACAGGGTGGTCATCCATGCTCTTGACTCTAGTTTGTCAGTGGCCATTCTTTTTGGGTGGACAGTTGGTTGGTGGTTCTGTCCACTTGAATGGCAATGCAAAAGTTAAAACAAAGCCAGCAAATGATATGACTTCTTTCACAAGGATTCCTGCCTCTGACTGGGTAGAATATGTCTATGACAGAGTGGAATATAGGGATGTGTTGGATGGGTGTGTAGAACAAGTGTTGCAGCTTGGTCTTCCACAAGGATATGACCCACGTGGCAAGGTGTTCAGAGCTGGTGTGACACAAATATGGCTCAATTATAAAAATAAACTAATATTTCATTAAACAATTGGTTGTCACTGCTTGTACCTAAAATTAATTTTTCTGAAGTTTCTAAGAAACTACACTCAATGTCTCAAGGATTGTCTCAAAGATGACTTAGAATGTTGACTTGGTACTTAGTAATTGCTGCAGCAAGAACAAATGCAATTTATGGAATGCATTACTTTATTGAAAAATATGTAAAATACAATGAAGTACAGGTTGTACAATGAACACATCAACTGGATAACAGTAATACAGGTTATGGAATAGGCCAAGCACTTGTTTGCAATCACTTAAATAGTATTGTTTTTTTGGCAGTTACCAGAGCATGCCAGGAGGCCAACCCAGATAGCCCCTCTGAATGGGCCTGTGAACTGTGGATGTGCGGTCTCTGAAGTTGTGTGCATCATAAGTGGAGGTACATCACTCCTTCCTTCCAGTTGTGGGAAAACCACATACATACATAAAATCACTAGGCAAAAAATTACTGGTACAAAAAAAGCACTGGTACCATGAAAGGAGAAAAAACGCAAAAGGCACTGAGACTAAAAGTCATGGGGAACACCAGTGACAACGCTGACGTCCACTTTATCGCCCAACGACAGTGACTGCAGCAGCATGCAGTGGGCAGGCACCAGTGAGTAGGGGTAGAAGTGATGAGGGGCTGGTTTGGTGGCCATCCCACCTCTTGTGAGAGGTTGTAGGGCCTGGACCGGGGATGACATCTTGATAGCGATGTCCTCTTTGAGGTCAGCAGTTGGCACCAGAGTCATCAGCAGGGTTGTCGGAGATGATGGCTGCATAGGACCGAGCAACAGAGGTGGTGGCAGCTGCGGCATCCACTGCAGAGGGGGCTGTGTCGGCGATGACAGTCAAGGAGTGCAGGAACCCCAGACAGTAATCTTCCAGGCAGCGACCCCCATTTTGCTGCAAACTGACCATCTGTAAACCAGGAACAGGCATTGGCAGCATCGAGGGCAGGGGAGATGGTGGGCCCTCCAGAATAGACAGTGCTGTCCACAGCCACAGCTGGTTGAAGTGACAGGATGACCACCCGTAAGGAGTGCACACGACGCACAGGTGCAAGCCCCGATGACGCTCAATGAAGGCATGAACCCAGTTCAGCGGTGGCCAAAACCACAAGCCCTGACAGACGCACCTGGCTGGAACTGTTGCAGAACCAGTGTGGTCATTGGATGTGGCATTAGATGCAGTAGGTAAAAGGGGGCCTGTGGGTGACACCTATGTGGCAGCTTTACTGGGCTTTTGTCCTCGACTGGAGCGAAACAGTACCAACTCAAAGAATGGTTTGACACAGCTTCAGGTGACCTGCCAGATACATCTAAGTTTTAAACATCTGAACAAAGTGTTCTTCCTCATCATTAGACTGAGGATGAGATGGGTGAGCTGAGAGATGGCAAACACCACTAGCCTGACAAAAAGATGCAAATCCTCGAAAAACAAGCTGGGGCCATTATCTGTAGCTGTGGTATACAGAAGCCCCTCAATTGCAAAAATTTTAGACAGGGCTGAAATAGTGGCTGCTGTGGATGTGGATAGACAATGCACCATGTAGGGAAACTTGGAATAGATGTCCACTACAATAAGCGAAGACTGATTTAGGAGGGACCCAGCAAAATTGACATGTAGACGCTCCCACGGATGCCATGTCATCATCCAGGATGAAAAAGTCATCTGCGAGGCCACATGTTGCTGAACACAGTAAGTACAAAGCAATGATAAGCCATGTAATATCCCCCTCTATGCCCGGCCATCCCCCAACGACCAACATGCAGAAGCCATAGTACATTATGGCATTAGGAAGCAGGAATCACAACCTGAGGAGCTGCATCCTCCATAGCTAACAAAATAACTCTGTCAAACACATAAAGGCAGTGCACAAGGAATCTGAGGCACTAGTCGGGGGTTTTTCCAGCCAACAGTGCTGCACAAAAGAGAGGAACCGGCTAAGTACAGGATCCACAGTGATGATGAATGCTATAGTGGCACTAGTGATGTTAAAACCATTGACCATGTTGTGGTTCTCAATATCTAAATAGAAACAAAGCAACTCATCGTGATCGAACATCTGGTTCACCCAGATCAGAAGGCGAGATAAGGCATCGGCATTGGTGTGTTGCACCATCAGCCAGTAATGGATCTGATAATGATAATGGGAGAGAAAGAGAGTCCACTGCTGCAAATAATGCTCTGCCTGACTGGTACGGATGCCGAAGGGTTAAAAAGAGTAACCAATACCTTGTGCTCTGTGATTAAATGGAACTTTGAACCATACAAGAAGACATAAAATTTCTTGATGGTGAACACAATCACTAAAGCCTCCTTTTCAATCTGAGAATACTGCTGTGAACGGGAGTTAAAGTCTTAGAATCATAAGCAGTGGGTCATTCAGACCCATCTGCGTATTTGTGCACCAAGACCATGCTGAGAGGCATCTATAGCCAACAAGAGGTGCTGACCCAGCTGAAATGTGGTCAGACATGTGGCAGATTGAAGCTTAGATTTAAGCAAAGAGAACACTCAGTCACAAGCTGGGGATCACGGAAAAAAGGCACATTTTTACACAGAAGTGTGCATAGTGCCTGAGCAACAGTGGATGCGTCCTGTAAAAAATTATGGTAGTACGCAACTTTATCTAGAAATGCCGACAGTTCCTTAATGGACGTTGGTTGCGACAAATCTGCAGTTGCATCAGCATGGTGATGCAACGGCTTGTCCCCTGTGTGGTATACCTCAAAACCTAGGCACTCAGTTGATGATGGCTGGAAAAATTGATATTTTTTGAAATTGCACTTTAGCCCCATAGACAGCAAAACAGAAAACAATGATTGGAGTTTGATAATGTGTTCTTTGGGGGAAGAACCCAAAACAGCGATATTGGCGAGGTAATTGATGTAGCCAGGTGCAGAGGCTGTCAGCTGTTCTAAAAAACTGAAAAATTGCGGGCGTGCTAGTGATGCCGAAAGACAAGTGTTGTTATTGTTATAGCCGAAAGTTGTATTGACAACGAGAAGGTGCCTAGTGGCCTCATCCAAGGGGAGCTAGAAGTCCACTTCTGATAAATTGATCTTGGAAATGTAGTGGCCGCCTGACAATTTTGTGAGCAACTCATTGGGGCAGGTCAGAGAATATATCCATCATGAACTGTGCATTAATTGTGACACTGAAGTCACCACAGAGGTGAAGCTTAGCCGTCAGCTTCTTAACAATGACCTGTGGTGTAGCCGATTCACTGGAGGAAATAAGCCAAATGACATCGACTGATGTCAGATCATCTAATTTGGCCTTGACAGAGTTGCACAACACAACAGGCACCTGTTGGCCCTGAAAAAAATGAGGGCGGGCAAACTCTTTCATAGTAATGTGGGCCTGAAAAATGGTAGCACAACTGAGCCCAAGGGAAAATGGAGATGAAAACCCAGAGCAGAGGGACTCCAGTTGCTGATACAGAAACAGATCTGACACTAAATTTAGCTAATTGGCAATGGAGATACAGAAAGCATTAAAAGCGTCTCATCCAAATAGGTTTGCAATATGGAAATGATCCACAACAAAGAAGGTGAAAGGGTAAACAAAAGATTTGTAAGAGACAGGAGCAGAGAACTGACCTATGGTCAGAATCTACTGTTTAGTGTAAATAACAAACTTACGTGAAACGCGAGATGAGGGGAGCCCACGTCCATGTTTACTAAAGCTGTGCAGCCCCTGTGTCCACTTGCATTTACAGCGGTTTATTAAACACACACAGGTCAATAAACAGTTTGTTTGGAGAAACAGTCATTGTAGCAACACCTTTTATGTCAATCAGTACCACTGTGTTTTGCCACGTTTGAAGAGGAGTTACACACTGATGCAATGTGGTCTTTCTTTCAACACTTACTGCAAACTGCCCAGTGCTTAGTGCATGCAGCATGCTCATATTGAATAAAGCTTTATGGACAAGACAGAAGTAGGGAACATGGCTGCTGCTGTGTCATGGCCTGTTGCTGCTGTGATCATAACCGACACTGCCTCATGTGACGCTGAGTCGTAGGTTGTACTCCTGCAATGACTTCCCCATTATCCTGAGCACTTACTGCATGCCTAAGAGTGGTTGACTGCAATTTCTGATACCTCTTCACACACTGCAATCTGACTGCTTGTGGTCCGTGTCACTTCAAAGGACTTTGCTGTATTGAGCACATCCATAAGCTTCGGATTCCCACATTGATGTGCTTTTTCACAGACTTCCCTATCCAGGACTAGACAAATAATATCATCATTCACCACATGATTAGTGTAGGATTCATGATGGTTACTAGCGACAAATTTACAATGATGGCTCATCCCATGTACTTCTGCAGCCCAGGCTTTGTAAGATTGGTTTGGGTGTTTCTGACAATGGTCACGTGTTGCAGTGACATGTGTTCTGTCACAGTAATAGGTTGAGAGAAGCCTGCATATTTCATCAAATTATCAACTGGCCGGTTGTTGTAAAGGCAAAAGTTGCTACAGCAACTGATAAATGCACGGTGAAAGCAAGCCTGACACAGGTTTACATCATCCATGAGAAAAACCTCAAAATGTTGGTGTAACCTTGTCTTGTAGGGGGGAAAGTAAACTGCCACGAAAATGCTGATGCCACTTGATTTAGAATAGTGGTGAGAGCCTGTTGATGTTCCACAAAGGCTTGCTGCTGGACAATGAGATGTTGGAATATTTCTTCCATTGAGATGTTTGTCGAGTGACTTAGCATTGACACTAAAGTGTAGAGAAAATGTAACCCTCACTTGTTGCCAAGTTCGCTACAGCAAGAACAAATGTGATTTATGGAATGTAGTACTTTATAGAGAAATGTGTAAAATACTGTGAAGTATAGGTTGTGCACTGAACACATTGATTGAACAACAGTAATACGGGTTACAGTATAGTCCAACCACTCATTTGTAATTGCTTAAGTAATACTGTTTCTTTGGTGGCTCACTGGAGAGTGCCAAGGGGCAACCCACGTGACCTCTTTAAGCGAGTTTGTGAACTGTACGGACAGGCTTGTGTTATGAGTGAAGATACATCAGTAATGAACTGTTTGAAAGTGATTTTAAAATTTTTGTGAATTGTTAAATTATGATGCTAGAATGCAAGTACTAACTGCGAAAGTATGTTTCTGGTAAACATTAGCTTGTGATGTCAGCTTGCACATCACTGCTATTTATATGTCATCCTTGATATTAAAATGCTATTCTATCTAATGTTACATTACAAAGGTATTAGTTCATTACATAATTTTAATTATATTGCAAGTTGATTTTAAATGTGACAATTTATTTCTTATTTAGACTGTGTTCTGTGAGTGTTCACCAGATTTATAGAAGTACTTATATACAGAAAAATGTATTCTGTGACATATATGTCATTTGAAATAAAAAGAGATTTATTTCTTTATTTTTTAGGTACTGTCAGGGAATGGAAGCCGTTGGGTCAGGAGCAAGATGGGTGCCTAATAATAGGATGGTGGCTGGAACTGCAGACTGAAGATGAGAACTGTCACAAACTTCAGACTTACATTGGAAAATACTATCATGAAGGCAACAGTTTAAAGGTTTGTCACATAATCCATAGCTCAAGACTGCTCCATAACTTTTAATTAGAGCACAGCTTGTAGTGATTAACATGAATATCACACAATCAACATAAATGTTTACTGGGTATGGTGCTATGTTGTATTATAAAATTACTGTCACTAATATTTTGGTCATGGTCATGGTGGTCTTCATCTGTGTGTACTGGCATAATGTGTTTCCCAGTGTCCATTATATTTGTCATGTCCTCCTAGTGATTGTGAAATTGCATCTCATTTTTGGAAACAATTGATATTATTGGTCTCCTGTGGTGGAAGGAGTGGAAACTTTGTTAGATTGCTTTCCATTGGTGGACGGAGTGGGTATGTAGTGTTTGTTGCTTCAGTATAGCATGAACCATGACTGGCAGGCATCAGAGAATGGGGGTTTTCCTCCTGGTTGACATTACTCGCTCAGCGGCAGTTTCTCGATTGTAATGCTCATGTTTCAAGTTGTATCTGCAGTCTGTAGGGCTCTGATGGCTGGCAGCCAGTGAGGTATAAGTCTATAGGAAGTCTCTCTGTTCATGTCATTATGACATTTTAATGTTGCAGAGGCCTCCTTGGTCTTTCACTTGACCACGTCTTGCTGCTTGGCGAGCACACAGATTTAACTGAATTTCATTTTCCTGCCACAGTTTTTCTGATGTTTGGTCACCCAATGTGTAGGACTCGTGCTCCCATGTGTGTTTTGCAGCTGGCATGCCAATTTCTCTGCTGTATATGTCTCCACACTCAGAGTCCACATTGCACATATCTGCAGTAGATGGAGCTTCCTTCACATAAGGTAAACACGCTGCTGGCCGTAGTTGATCTATGTCCTGCCTGTCTTTCATTCTTTTATTGGTTTTTGTAGTTCTGTGTATTAGTTTGGGATGGTAACCATCAGGCAGGGACATTAATGAGTGGGCAGGTGGCTTGAATTTGTCTGTGTTGGGTGATTGTGAGATACAGCACGGAAGTACCTGTCCATATGTGTTGGGTTTTAGTAAGCTCTATGTGATAGTGTCCCATCCAGTGTCATTAATATGTTCACTTATTTGAATATTGATAAAACATGTATAGTTCTGCCTTACTGGCATGGACCATATGATGAACAGTTTGTCCATTGGAGCTGAACTAAGTGCCACTGCTTCAAATAAAGGCGCCTGTTAATATGTCAGCTGCTAATGAGAAGAGGAGAGAACTCAATGCTAAACTGTCTGTCTGTCTGTGATATTTTCCTCATGATTTGAAGCAAGTTGATAACAAAAATAGCTCAGTCTGGTCTGGCAGATCAGTTTCATATAGTGACAAGTTTCTAAATAGGGTTTTATGTCGAAGGTAACCATGAGATCCATTGTTAAAATTGTCTCTCTCTTTGTGCATATTAAACACACTGGACAAAAGGTGTTAGTCCCTCAGAAAACACAATGCTAATATCATGTTAAACTAACTGTAGTATTGATAACACTGTCAATTCACAAGTTTCTTCTGGTATGCCAGAGCCATCTGAAGCCACTCATTGATAATTAGGTCCAATAGAGCTACTGAATTACAGAAATATTGACTACTATTTTCAACTAATGTTTCAAATAGTTTTCATTTGATCTGCGTCTGAGTGATTTAACAGGCAAGTTGAGATGTGATAGGATGTCTTACACCCTTGTCAAACAGTGAATGTGGGCATGCAACTGTCATCATGAAGAACAAAGAACGACACTTTGTCACCAAGAATGTTGAAATTAACATCCTTGTCCACATTCGTGGTACCCTGAATGAGTGGACCCAAGTCATTGTATGGAAAATGCCCTCAAAACATTGCAAAACCACTTACAGTGAACCATACCCTCTACACACTGAGGGTTAAATGCCTCATTGGATTGCCAGTCCATTCTAAATCTTACATAATTGGAAAAGTGGCAATCCGCAACTTGTCAAATCACACTACACATGTCCAGTGAGGTACTCTCCAGTTTTTGTGTTGTTTGGTCCATTTAACAAGTGTGCTGTATGTGCTGCTGTGAGCAAAGGCCTGTTGCAAGATACTCAATTTTACATGTTCGTTGCATGCAGTTCACTTCAAAATGGTCACTTGGAATGGTTGAGGTGGACCTGCAATTACTGAAAGCAGTAATTTCTACGATTTGATTCCGATTGTCATTGACAAGGCTTGACACTTGCCTCCGCCACTCTTAGTTATGATATTTTTTGTACAACCACCTTGCTTATGTAGGCAACTTCATTCAGAATGTAGTTATGAGCAGGTCCAAACACAATAGCTGCTTTCTGCCATTCTCTTATGTCTTCACATCATTCCATCCTAGTCTGTTGGTTCAAATGGCTGATTGGCATATATACATCATTTAACAGCCATTACTTAAGTCAATGGCGAATGGACACATGACCACCATGTACCAGTTCTGCACTGTCATTAGCACTCCAAAGTAATTAATGTGCTCTTTGAAACAAATAACTAATATTTTGTTTGGGGAGTTTATAAAGTGTGTAGAAGGCTTTATGTAAGAACCTGTTTTGCCAACTAGATATCTTAATTTACAAACTGAATAATGGATGCATACAACTTAAATGTGTTACAGCATTAAAACTAATTAAGATGCTTGTACCATTTTTGGCTTATGTAACGCATTATTTCGCAAAGTTTTTGTATTATCACAAAATAGGGGAGATAGTGCCACAGACATGATATGTGAATTGGAAGTGCAATCATTAAAACAAAGGCATTTTGTGTTGCGACAGGATCTTCTCATGAAATTTCAATCACCAGTTTTCTCCTCCGATTGCAAAAACATTCTGTTGGTGTCCACCTACATAGGGAGAAATTATCATTTAAGAGAAATCAGGGCTCGCACAGAAAAATTTAAGTGCTTGTTTTTCCTGTGCGCCGTTCGAGAATGGAATGGTAGAGAGACAGCTTGAAGGTGGTTCATTGAACCCTCTTCCAGGAGCTTTATTGTGAATAGCAGAGTAATCACTTAGATGTAGATGTAGATGCCACTCAATCAGATTCAATATGTGCATCTTTGGTGAACACACAACCACCATGAAACTTCCTGGCAGATTAAAACTGTGTGCCCGACCGAGACTCGAACTCGGGACCTTTGCCTTTCGCGAGCAAATGCTCAACCATCTGAGCTACCGAAGCACGACTCACGCCCGGTCCTCACATCTTTACTTCTGCCAGTATCTTGTCTCCTACCTTCCAAACTTTACAGAAGCTCTCCTGCGGAGAGCTGTGAGGACCAGTCATGAGTCGTGCTTCGGTAGCTCAGATGGTTGAGCACTTGTCCGCGAAAGGCAAAGGTCCTGAGTTCGAGTCTTGGTTGGGCACACAGTTTTAATCTGCCAGGAAGTTTCATATCAGTGCACACTCCACTGCAGAGTGAAAATCTCATTCTGGACACAACAACCAGTTTGTATTCAAGTTCTATCCACACTCAGTATAACATACCCACATCAACTGTGGCTGTGGCAGCAATGATTCAGTTCTTTAAATCTTCGATGTGGTTAACAGGCATTTGGTAGATTGTGTCTTTGAGGTACCCCCATAGAAAGAAGTCCATCAGTTTAATGTCAGGTGACTTAGGAGGCCAGGGAATTGAACCATCCCTGCCAATAACGTGATCTGAAAACACCTGATCTACAACATATCACACAATCTCAGCCTAGTGTGATGGTGCATCATCTTGTTGGAAAATGACAGTGTCTTGGTGCTCACTCAGTTATGTTAACACTAACAGCTCCAGTATATCAAGGTAATTGTTAGAGTTAAGTGGGCTTTTTCCGAGAAAAAAATTGTTCCACAATGCATTCAATCATCAAACGGCACCACACATTCATTTTCAGGCTGTCACACGCTGTCAGATTGGTTGTGCTCCAGATCCAAACATTGTAACTGTTTACTGGACCACACGCATAGAATGTTGTCTCATCAGAAAATAATAGATTGTTTAGAAAATTTACATCTTGCTCTAAATGGTAAAGAACATCCACAGTGAACTGCATACCTTATGGTTTGTCATCTGGTTTCAATGCAAGCAATAGCTGCAATTAGTGTGGGTACATCTGTAATTGTTTCCAGAGGACCTGGTGCACGGTCACCTTTGGGGTTTGCAGCACCTATGTCACTCCAAACAGACTTCTGCAGTGAAAAACCAACCATATCCATTCTGTTTTGGCTTCACTTGGCCCAGATCGTCGATTATGATGCTTCATGTCAACGCTTTGTGTCTGTGTAAAATTCCTGTACCACCAGTGTGTTGATGTCTGTGAGAATGAGAGCTTCCTATTCCATATTTGGAAGTTCCTTTGAACCTGGGCCTTTTCTTAAAATGTTGTCATTATACTTCACTCATGACAACCTGGAGCACACACAAACAAAACTTTGTGAGTTTGTCACATAAGCCAAACATGGTGTGAATATCTTAATTAGTTTGGGTGATATAAGACACTGAAGTTGTTGCATACCTTTTGAGACACACTGTATGTTGCCAAGTTGTATGCTGTGTAAGTTGATTACATTTACTATCGCAAACTATGGCCTTCATTGTGTATTTTTGGTACTCCATAAATTCTAGGCATGAGTGAAATTCTTCGCTTGAGTCCCTTGACTATGTCAGCCTCAGTTCCTTAAGGTCTTTGTCTTTAAAACTATCTCAACCATAGAGTGCTCCCTCATTTCTTTATAAATGGATTAGGATCAGAGAGGCCATTGAAATATTAAAACAACCTAACAATATGAATAAGAGGATTGCTATAAGCTTACTCTTTCTTGGTTGCCAGCTATCAGAATGCAATAAGCTGCTTAAGCAATTTGAGACAAGAGCATTACCAGGAAGAACCAGCTATTGCATCACCCATGTCTAGCATGAGGAAAACAGGAATCTACACCCCATTTGCCAATGACTAACTGTCATGACTCATGCTATATGGGGAAATAGACATCAGCAGATCCCCACTCCCTCTGGCACAGGAAAACAATCAATTAAAGTTTCTCACATTTTCACCACAGGAGATGAATAAAGTCAGTGGTGTTCTGAAATTTTGATGTAATGTCAAGCTCAATAGAGGGACGTCATGAAATAGCCAGTGTCCTAAAAAGAATATCTGTATTTTGAACTCATGTATTTGTTAAGCTGTAAGACAGACAACTATGAAGCCTGGGACACACATTTACGAATCTCTAAAATTTAGGTTACAGAAGTTCAATATGCCCTTTAGCAGCAATATGAACAAGATCACATTGGTACTCGAATGCCTCCAGTAATCAGGTAACCATGTCCATCGTCAGTGATGTTATGGCAGTATGAATCCAGCTCTTCAGCTGTTCTAGGCTATGTGGTAGTGTTGGTGCATAAATATTGTCCTTAATGAAAACCCATAGGAAGAAATCACAGAGCATCAAATCCATTGACCAAGGAGGCCAAATGAGAAGTCTGATGACTTTTCCAAGGCTCAGTAGAGTTTCATTCAGATATTCATGCACTTTGTGACTCTAGTGATGGTGTGCCCTGTCTTGTTGAAAAATAATTTTCCCTCATTCAGCCTCGGATACAACTAGTTTTGTTATACAGGGTGAGTCACTAACTATTTCCACCAAGAATAACTCCAAAAGTATGATAGGTGCAACATGAAGAAACATTTATACTGCTGAATTAAACTTCAGAGAGAATAATAGGTAAATGATGATACACAAACAAAAAGGGTTACAGAACTTTAAATGACTGCTAAGTTTGAGAGTTTAATATGGTGTGAATCCCTGTGTACTCTAGTCACAGCCTCTCAATATCATAACACTGTGGCAGCGGGAGGGGGGTAATTATTCTATCTCCTTCCATGTGGTGTGTATTTTAAACATATAATGTATTTAAGACATAGAATCCATAATGGTTGCTAGAGAACTATGACAGACATGTTTCCTAGTAATTATGTGCCATACACAACTGCTGGGTGATGTATCTTATGAATATACAGGGAATGGGGGAAGTGGTACATATAATTATTTGAAGAAGGTTTGTACATTCCTCGCCACATATGGCTGGGTACTTTCCTGCAATAGTATGACATGTGGAGGTACTGTGAAACATTTGTGATGTAATTGTTATTGATCAAATTGTCCTCAAAATGTGAAACTCAGTTTGTGTATCACACACTGGCAAGAACAGTGACACAACTCAAAAGTGCAATACTTGAGGAGAATAATCAACTGTGAATACAGAATGACATATTCATATCAATGTTGCATAGAATGTAATGAAATTTACTGTCTAAAATACTTACTTGAAATTAAAAGGAAGCTTATACTGTTTCAATATAAGTAGTATTGATTTCTTTAATTCTATTTTTCTTGGGTATTGCACTTTTGAATTGTGTCACTGTTCTTCCTGGGGTACGATGTACTCACTACCTGCCTGTCCACCACAACTGTCCCATGTACATTACACAGCTCGCAATAATGCATACTATCAGACTTGCCACTAAGGAGCACTCAAATGAAAAGGTACAAAACCTCGTAACAACCAAACCAGTTAAAGAACATGTGCTGCTGTGGGATAACTTAGCAAGACATCTAGACCCTGGTAGCATGCATTATCACCTTCCCGTAAAACATTCAAACCTTTGCCCTCAGTGGGCAAGGTGGTGCTCATCATCTTTTCAACATCCAAGGTCTGATACTCATTCAGTTCCTGGAGCATGGAAAAACCATTAACAGTGACATGTACTGTGAAGCACTCCATAACCATCAAGAGCAAATGAGATGGGCTGCTCATGAAGGGAATGATTCTGCTACACAATAAAAAATGCACATCCAGTGTTCCAGTCTCACACAAAATGTAATGGCCAAGCTCAAATGGGAGTAGTTTGACATCTACCCTACAGCCTGGTACACTAAATAAACATATCAGAGGAAAGCACTTCAACTCAGATGACAAACTGAGGCGCACAGTGGATGACTGGCTCCTGTCACAGTACAGGAATTCTGGGAGCAGGTAATTCTTCAACTCATGGAACTGTGGGATAGTTGTGCTCAGGCCTCTGGTGATTACTTTCAAATAAAGATTTCAGTTGCACCCATAGTGTAGTTTCGTACACCCCTCATATAATGCCATCACTGAAGAACAGGTTAAAGTGGGAGTCACCCAAAAGGACTACATTTGGTTTACCACCTAGCACACCAACAATTCTGTTTGTGTGTCCATTGCAATCTGTGGTGTTTCTGTTTTCTGGACAATAAATTAATGGTATGTGTACCACCAGTCCAAGCTGCAGCATGTAACTTCAAACTGTTGAAGCAGACATGTTCATACCTGTTGAAGAGCTCCACTATTGTGGCAACAATTTGGACAAAACAGTGGAACATTGCAAATAAGAGGATGGTTATTCCTCATTTTGTTCCAATTGTGTGCTCCAGCACCCACTCATCACTGCATATGACCCTCTTCTGTCCACTGTGTGCATACATAGTTCACTACATTTGCTGTATGCCTTGCACAAGTTGAATCAGAGGTGACAAAAGAATTACACTAGGGATACTACACTTGCTTTAAAATTTCCACTTTTTAATGGACTGTCTTTGACTTAGCTTGAAGTGACTGTGGTCTTTCCAGTTACATAAGACAGGCTGCTGCTAAACCCACATGTACCGGTTGATCAAACAGTCAGTATAAACTTGAAAAATTAATAAACCATCGAATAATGTAGATAGAGAGGTAAAAATTGACACACATGCTTGGAATGACATGGGGTTTTGTTAGAACCACCCCGTATTGCTAGACGCGTGAAGGCTCTCTTGCGTGCGTCGTTTGGTGATGATCGTGTGCTTAGCTGCCACTTTCGTCATGCTTGGCCTCCCAGGTCCCCAGACCTCACTCCGTGCGATTATTGGCTTTGGGGTTACCTGAAGTCGCAAGTGTATTGTAATCGACCGACATCTCTAGGGATACTGAAAGACAACATCCGACGCCAATGCCTCACCATAACTCTGGACATGCTTTACAGTGCTGTTCACAACATTATTCCTCAACTACAGCTATTGTTGAGGAATGATGATGGACATATTAAGCATTTCCTGTAAAGAACATCATCTTTGCTTTGTCTTACTTTGTTATGCAAATTATTGCTATTCTGATCAGATGAAGTGCCATCTGTCGGACTTTTCTGAACTTTTGTATTTTTTTGGTCCTAATAAAACCCCATGTCGTTTCAAGCATGTGTGTCAATTTGTACCTCTCTATCTACATTATTCTGTGACTTATTCAGTTTTCAAATTTATACTGACTTTTTGATCACGCGGTATATCATTCATGAAAAGCTTTAATCAGATGCATTTCATGAAAAGCTTAATCACATGCTGATACAAGGTTCTACATGCCCTCCATGTTTGGATTCACATGAGCCTCTCTTTCTGGATAACATTAATGTGTGTTAGCATAGTAAAAGAAAAGAAGATAATATAGTGGAAATGAAAATTATTCTTCGTATATAATGAAGATTTCTGACCAGCATAGAGCTCTGTTAAACTGTAACCACAGCATTTATTTTGGCCTTTCAATAAATTCCATAATCTGCACATGACTGTGGAATTTAGTTTCACATACTATTATCAACTAAAACACTTTATTACCAGGATGTATTTTGTTTTGTAAATCCGTAGATTTTCTTTCTGGTCACAGCTGTGCTCAGCTTTTATTGACACAGAACAAGAACAGTTCACACACGTAAATGAATGGAAAGTCAACAGAGTGGCCTAGTGGCTGTTGACTAGCACAAAATGTGATGTGAAAGGTTTCCTCACAAATCAAGTCCATGCAACTTGTAGGTGACCAGTCCAATCCAGAATGCATGATTATATTCACATCCACCTGCAAAGTAGTGGTTCCATCTGCCAGTTCCACCTGTGTTGGTGTCTCATGCACCATGAGTACACCACCTCCGAGTACCATTGCAGACCAATTTGTTTTTAGTATCAATAAGCAGGGTTGCCACAAGTTATGGAAATTAGGGAATATCAGGAAGTTTCTAACATATCAGGAGAATCAGGGAAATATTGTACATTTTATAGTGCATCGTTTTATAGACATTTTATTTATTCTAGTTCATTTTGTCACTTCGAAAGTAGTTTATATCTTAGAAACCATGGATGATAAGAAGAAGAAAATCGTGGCAGTCACTGGCGGTTAGTACACTGTGTACTCCTGTATTTCTTGATAGAAACATCTGTAGAATCACAGTGGGTAATACCTGACAGTAAAGAACATGGTAGAACCAAAATTTTATTCGATACATTTCTTTCAAGAGGCTTACTTTTTTCTGAGGATATTTCTGAAAGAAGTGAAGGTATCTTAAATCTGTCTTGTGCCTCCAACAAAATGTGTATTTTTATCGCCAAATGTGTTTCACTGTATTGAAATAAAATAACATTAGTGGTCTTAATGAAACGTATATACTATCTGGCATGCTTTCTCCATCTAAAAGCAGTTCATTATACAAGATGTTGATGTTAGTACTTAAGATTTTTGCCCACTCGTTTAGAAATGCAGAAGTCCTTACAATTTTTGTCAAGTTATGTCTTTACTAACCCTTGAGATCTCAAAATTTGTCAGGGAAAAATGCTAAAACTTGTCTGGAAATCAAGGAAATATCAGGGAATTTCACTTGGGGAAACTTATGGCAACCCTGATAAGTGTTCTGCTGCCTGGACACCTCTACCAAGAAATCCTGCGAAATGTTGCTATTTCACAGCAGCATCTGAGCCACAGCTATCTTTGTTTAATAAAAGATCTGGCTTCCCCCCCCCCCCCCTACCCCCCTCAAAACCAGCTGGTGTGGCTGGGAAAAGTCTCAGTCTTTGGCAGGAGCTTCACCAGTAGATTGGGAGGGGGTAAAATTTGTGGATATTCTGGGTGTTGGGAGCTGTGTCTCTATATTGGTTGGCAGTTTGACCTTGGTTGGTACTGGGAGCCCAACAGATGCCAACAGTGGCAGCAGTACTGAGTGCTCCTCTCGTGTATGTGTGGTCAGAGTTGATTGGCATGCCCTGTTACTATTCGCCTCACATATATTTGAGCTGAAAACCATGTTGATAATGTTGGGAAACCATCCTGGGGTCTTCCCCAGGGTGTGTGTCCAAACCACTCAGCTAACTCCATAGGGCTGCATGTCTGGTAGTTTGGAGTGCTGGTGCTGAGAGTACAAAATCTAGTAATGTGATGTGGCAGAGGCCATGAAGAAGTACCACTGATGACTTCCCTTTGACTGAATCATGCAGCAAGATGCCAGGAAGCAGTTAAGAATGCCCCATTTGCTAAAAGATGTCACCACTTTTATCATCTGCATTTTAATTTTTCAGATGAAGTGTTTGGCTTTGCCATTCGAGGCCAGATGTAATGATGCTGAAGTGAGATGCCATTCCTTTTT
Source organism: Schistocerca piceifrons (assembly GCF_021461385.2). Classification (NCBI taxonomy): domain Eukaryota; kingdom Metazoa; phylum Arthropoda; class Insecta; order Orthoptera; family Acrididae; genus Schistocerca; species Schistocerca piceifrons. The sequence continues at coordinate 663,743,108 of NC_060140.1, read as the reverse complement.
CAGAAATCCTGAAACAGGCCATTCATAAACTGAACACCATTATCTGATATGAGGGTGTGTGGGGAGATGGAAATGTTCTCTAATACTTTGATGGTATCTGCTGACATCACACTGTTTGCACACATCACATATAGGAAGTATGAGTATGTGTCTTCTACCAAGAGCCGAAAGCTCACACAGGTGTTGCCAAGGTGGCCAAGATAAGAACTTTTGTAGTGGTACCACTTGCGACACATTACAGAGGTGTAGGCTCTTTGCTTGATCTGTGCTGAGATGCCTGGTGAGTAGATGTGGCACAGGGCAAGCATCTTCCATCTCATGATGGTTTAATGACTGAGACATGCATAAGGTCTGGAAAATGAACTTCCAATAGTCATTTACTTTACTTAAAAAAAGAGATTAGTTCATTGATATTTGTAGATGGAGTTAGCTGACTAACTGCTTCAACATAATTCTGAGTTGAATGAAAACATTTTTTGCTAATGATGTGTTCCAGTAGTTTGATTTCAGGTGTGAAGAATTCACGCTTCTGAAGATTACAACACAAACCGTATGTTTTTAATGTCTGGAATAATTTAAGATTTTTTCCTTTAGAACTACCACTGGCTGTGATATTGCATTAGTAGTTTGCATGATGAGGAATGTCCTGTATTAATTGTTCTAGGTATAGTGGAAAAACACTGGAGTGATAGCTACACCTAATGGCAACCACTTATAATGATACATACAAAATGACTTGTTGATTATACCATAAACTCTCTAGACTAGTCACCTAACTGTAGCTGAAAATATGCTTTTGACATGCCCGTCTTGGAAAAATATTGTCCAGAGGCTAATTTTGGAATGAGCTCTTCATATCATGTAATCGGATGTATGTCAATGACTGACTGAATATATATTGTGGCTTTTAATGTTGTCACATACACAAAGTTGGCCATCTTGTTTTCTTGAAAACAACACAGTCCATCGTGACTAAGAAACTGGTGAGGGAATATGGAATAGTTGTAGGTAAACAACTAGAAGTCACTCAGATACAGATTTATTCACACTTAGCTTCTTCACAGATACAAGTCCGGAGGCTAACTGCCGTTAGCGTCCCACATCCTGCCCAAAGCCCTCTCCTCAAAGATAGCACACTTACGCACAGAACAAATATAGATATTTATGGCGCTCTACGCCACATAGCCCCCCCCCCCCCTCACAGTATGGAGTACGTCCCTGTGAATGGGGGGGGGGGGGGGTGAGAAGTTAGGAAGGTAACACACAGTTCTTCTGCGTCAGGTGGAAGCGGTTGACTGGTAGGAGACCGGGGGGGTGAAACCCGGTACATCGACGGTGAAGTCAGCAAGCGACGCCAGCGGCTGAAAACGACGTCCCATCCTGGAGTGGAGGTGTAGCACTTCGGCAGCCGGCAGGCAGAGAATCACCTTGCCAGAAGGCCTAACAAAGGCACGCAAATTGCCACACGCGCCACTTCTGCTCAATTTAAAGCGGCGCACCACACGAGATTCTGCACTTCCTCCCTCAATATTGTCACACGCGAGTACCACACACACCGTATCGCCATCTACGACAACAGATAATTTATGTATGTCATCAGGGTGCACATGTGTTGTGAATTCTTGGATGGCACCTGTACGAGCAATGGTAGGGAGGCAGGGAGGTGTGGGAAAGCCATGGCAGGGGGAACCATCTGCTAAGAGGGGGGTGGCAGGTGCACTGGACTGCGCAGGAGACAACCTCGGGCGATCAGCTGACAGACGAGGGAGCGTGACCGAAGGCAATGAGGAGCCAGCGTGGATTGAACGGCGTGACAAAGAGCTGTCACACGAAGATGGTAACCCAATGGTAGAATCCGAGTGGTTGGCAGTTCGACTGCGAGGGCTGTGAGGAGTGAAGCCCCGAAAAGATTGGCCACTCGAATTAGATGAATGCGGAGAAGGAGCAGTGCTCGGCAGAGAAGCATGCTGTGGAGAATCAATACCTGAATGCATGGTGTGGGAAGATGGATGGCCGCTCAAAGCAGGAGTGGGAGAAATAGGGGCAGAATCAGGGAGGTTCACCTGAGGCTCAATGAAAGCTGGTTTCACTCGGTTGAGTGAGACCGTGATTACAGAGTCTTTTACGAGGAGATCCATGTTATTCTCAGAGCGTTTGACGACCTTGTAAGGACCTGTGTAGGGCGACTGAAGCGGGGCTTTGACTGAGTCGTCTCTGAGAAACACGTACTCACAAGAGTCTAGCGTGCGCGGTACGTACACGCGCAGAGGTGTATGAGCAGCCGGAGGTGGTGGCTGAATTTTGCTGCAGTGCAAGCACACCCGCTTGAGAAGTGAAGGGAGCTCAGAGGGCCGTGGAAGTGGGGTCGGAGTGACTAATTCTCCGGGCAAAACCAGAGGTTGGCCATACACAAACTCGGCTACGGAACCCTTGAGGTCTTCCTTGAAAGTCGCACGAAGGCCAAGAAGCATGAAGGGCAGTGCCTCTGTCCATAGTGAGTCATGGCAACGCAGGGCAGACTTTAAGGTGCGATGCCATCGCTCGACAAGCCCATTGCTTTGGGGGTGGTATGCAGAAGTATGAATTTTGACGATACCACACATTTTACATAAGTCAGAGAAAACTGAAGACTCGAATTGTCGCTCCTGGTCAGTGGTGAGGTAAACAGGTGAGCCAAATCTAGAGATCCACGACTCTAAGAATGCTCGACTTACTGTCTCAGAGGTAATGTTCGGAATAGGCACAGCCTCAGCCCACCGAGTCATCCTGTCAATAGCTGTAAACAAGTAACGGAAACCCTCGGAGGGGGGCAAAGGGCCTACGAGGTCGACATGAACATGGTGAAACCGGCCTGGCGGTTGGGCAAAACAGCCACGGGGTGGAGAAGTGTGCCTGGAAACATTGTTCTGTTGACACACCATGCATGCCCTTGCCCAAGACTGACAGTCACGGCACATGTCTCTCCAGACAAACCGTTCAGCTACCAGACGGGTGGAAGCTTTGACACCAGGGTGTGCTAATGTGTGTAGTTTGTCAAAGACCTGGCGTTGAAGGGGCTTAGGAATGAATGGCCGCAACGTACCAGTCGATTCATCACACCACACTAAGTCAGATATGCCAGGGAAAGTAGAGCGTACCGGTTGGAGAGAGGAGCTGTGGTCTGAAATTAACTGCATGGTATCGGGGTCTGCCGATTGCAGCCGAGGTAGGTTCGTTAAGTCAATTAATGTTGTGACAGCACCAACACGCGAGAGAAAATCAGCAACCACATTGTCCGCTCCTCGGATGTAGCGAATGTCATTTGTAAAATGCAAGATGTAATCGATGTGACGAAAGCGTCGTGGGGGCGGATCAGCCGCAGGATTTTATATGGCAGGAACCAACGGCTTGTGATCAGTGAGCACATAGAAATCTCGTCCCTCAACATCAGTTCTGAAGTGTCTTATGGCCTCGTAAACCACAAGTAATTCTCTGTCGAATGCTGAGTATTTCTTCTGCGTGTTGTTTAGCTTTTTTGAGAAAAACTGCAGGGGGTCGTAACATCGTTGCATGTCTGACTCAGTACTGCGCCGATAGCATTGTCACTAGCGTCAGTAGTGATAAACATTGTGTCGTCCGCCCGTGGGTGAGCAATAGTGACAGCGGAGCCTAACAGCTGTTTGAGTTCATTAAATGCCTTGTCCTTGTCTGGTGTCCATGGTACCTGGCGGGTGCCAGAAGTTTGTGGGCCAATGAGAGCATCTGTGAGAGGAGCCTGCACCGCAGAAGCGGCTGGCAAATGTTTCCGCTAATAATTAACTGTTATGATGAACCTGCGTAATTCCCTATAGGTCTGAGGGCGTAGCATCTCGAGAACAAGCTTGATCTTGTCCTGTGGTGGTGTCAGACCGTCCGATGACACAACATAACTTAGGAATGTGACGGATGACTGGTGCAATTGAGTCTTTTTATTGTTCAGTTCAATACCAGTGGCTGCTAAAATATCTGTCACGTCTTGAACACGCTCCTCACTCTGTTCCAAAGTAGAAGCAAAAACCAATATGTCGTCCATGTATACGAAACAAAAGTCTAGATAGGATAAAGTTTGATTGATGATACGCTGCCACATTTGGGGGGCGTTTTTCAACCCAAACAGCATAAATTTGTATTGGAACAGCCCGAAGGGAGTGGTTATGGCAGTCTTTTCAATATCCTCCGGAGCCATAGGAATCTGATGAAATGCATGCTTACAGTCCAAAACAGAGAAGTACTTTGCACCTGTGAGCACATGATTGAAGTCTGCAATGTGTGGGACCGGATATTTATCAATGATGGTGTGGGCATTTAAATGCGTACAGGATAGGAGTAGCCCAGCAACCGGAAGAAGGTTCAATTATTCCCTTTTGTAACAGATCGTCCAATTGTTCTTTTGCTATTTTCATAAATTCCAGCTTGAGGCAGCGTGGGCGTTGCGATATGGGTGGCCCATCAGTTGGACGTAGCCGATGAACTGTGCCATTAGTGACTACTGCAATACGTGGTGTGGCACGACAGTCAGATGTCCGTGAAGCGGAGCAGGCAGTGGCGAACGGGCCAAGCTGTGGCGCTGAGGGCACGGAAGTACAGGTGTGCCACCCACTCGTAGGCTGCGCAAAGGCCGCACACATGTTAACATGGGCGAGGTTGGTACACTGGTTCTTGGTAGCGGGCCGTGCCACTACGAGCGCTGTAGGCACAAGTGGGTGTGGCCGAACAGCAGATGGCCGTAGTTCATTGCCACAAGCTTGACAAGTTAATTGTCCATTCGGAACGCAAGGAGCATGAGCACTCGGGCATACCCTATCATTACAAAAGGGGGTGCTGACACAGTTTACAGAGTTCACAACATTGTCGTTAACGTGCGTGGGCACGGGAACACCAGATTGGCATGGACTGACCTTGTCTGTAGCTGATGAGTCGTCTGCTTGTAGTGCCGCGAGGCGTTGTTGTGTGGAGGCCAACTCGTGGTGTATGTCGTGGAGATGCAGCAGCATTTCCGTACGTTCCATCCGCAACTTCGAAGACTTGGTGCACTCCACTAGCCACTTGTTTGTCCAAGATTGCAGTTCCAAGGGTAGGTTTACACACTTCTTAGCACAGCACACATGTTTGGTGTTAGCCGAACTGTCACTTGGCGAAGCAAAAGGAATATGTTTGTTAAGGGGGGGGAGGGTAAAACACAGTATTTTGCACAAAATCTAGTGACAACTGACAGTGCTTGAGGAAATCAATTCCGAGAATAGGTTCTTCAATTGTTGACACTATAAACATCCACTCCAGCTTACACTCGGGCGAAAGTTTCACTGTATACAAAGTGGAACCCGAACACTGTAGGGTAGACAAGTTCACTGCACGAAGTACTGTTTTGTGTGGTTGCACTTTATTGGTTGCTAGGTGAACTGGCAGCAAAGAGACGTCTGCGCCAGTGTCTACCAGAAAATATACACCTGATCGTAAATCGCGAACATAGACTCGACCACACTTACTGTTATTGTCCGAAACGGAGTGCAACGTAGGATGGTGCCCGTTGTTTACATCGCAGGAGGTGGCACCGTAGCCTACCTGCGGTTGGAGTTTGGGTAAGAACACGGTGACTGGCATTTGCGAGCTTGCTCCCCGAATCTCGCGTGGAAGAAACAGTAAGGTTGGGCGGGCCTGTGCTCCTGTGGGTAGTTGCTAGGTGACGGAGTATGTTCCCCAGAGTCTTCCACAGAGGCCGATGCACTGTCGTTGCGGGGAGTTGAAGGTGCAGGCAGGGCAGCTAGTTTAACAAACTTGTTATTAGCAGCACCAGACAAGGACGTGGCGTCAGAAAGCGTCTTAGTGCGGTCACGTCCAGAATGCAGTGCACGGAGCTCACGTTGCCTGGCGGAGTATGCTCTGTTGGCGGCGCGTAAACATTCATTTACTGGCCTATCTTCATACGCAGAGATTGCAGTCTGGACAGGCAAAGGCAGCTTTTCAGTCCAGATTTCTGCGAGCGTGTCATCAGGCATAACTTGCTCATCGACGAGAAGACGGATGCACCGCCACAGCTGGGACGGAGACCTGTTGCCGAGACGCTCTTCGTAGATGAGCTGTCGCACATTTTCTCTCCTGGTTTTAGAGACACGCTCCAGTATCGTCTGTTTCACCACAGCATACTTCCCTGCTAGGGGGGGTGCTTTGACCAGATCGTAAATTAAATCGACGCGGTCGTGAAGATAGTTCATGATGCCGGCGAAGCGTGCATCATCGTCCAAAGCACAGACATTGAGTGTTTGCTCAACCAGGTTAAACCAGAACTCTGGGTGAGCGGGTTTGAAGTCTGGTAATTTCTGCAGATTCGGCACTGCAGTCACTGTGGAGGTGCGCCTATTACTTCGGACGGAAGTAGAGCATGCAGAAGATTGCGAGTCCGAATTATTGGCATCCCGTAATGCGGGAATCGTGAAATTCACTTGACGCCGGGGGGGGCGGCTGAAAAGCGACGGACGCTCAAACAGTGTGAGGATCGTAGTCAAAATGTGCATTCTCATTGACGTGGTAGCTCGGAGAGAAGCCACAAGTGCTTAAGTACGCCGGTGAATGTCCATTATGCACACAGTATTCACTCGACCATGAGTGGTGGGGCTGGTTGCAGATGTCGGAGTAATTACTGTCCAGCACAGAATTGTTGATTTGATTAGAAGCAACACAAGGATCCCACACACATCCACTAGGATGCACACTCGGTGTGATATTTGCTGTTTGGCGAGGATTGAACACCTGTTGACTAGCCGGCGCGGAAGGATACACACGCGGCGGGAACTGATTCGAATTTGAATTTACTACTGGATTTTCCAAAGTAGCAAAACCTCGCTCGACGCCATGAACTGTATTGAATTGTGTGTTCGACACAGGAGTAGGAATGTTCCAACCAACACTCTATGGAGAACACGTGGAAAGGTCCAGGCTAACAAAGCCAGAGTCCACGACCGTTGGCGGTTGGAAGAAACTGGCGGCACTCGATGAATTCCATTGCATGTTCTGGCTGAAGGATTCTGAAGATTCTTGCGGCATGTCCACTATGACGGCAGGAGTGCTGGAGAGATGTTGCTGGAATCCGGGCGGCGGTGATTGCTGAAAGGCCATTGTCTGGAGCTGAACAAAGGCCCTTGCGATTGCGGAGAAACCCGATGCGGTAGGTGCATAAATAACCTTCGGGCAGTAACTCGGACGCGTATTACACAAAAACGGGGTCACCAGTGAGGGAATATGGAATAGTTGTAGGTAAGCTACTAGAATTCACTAAGATACAGATTTATTCACACTTAGCTTCTTCACAGATACAAGTCCGGAGGCTAACTGCCGTTAGCATCCCACATCCTGCCCAAAGCCCTCTCCTCAAAGATAGCACACTTACGCACAGAACAAATATCGATATTTATGGCGCTCTACGCCACACTGGTATAAGAATACCTTGTTCTATTGATCTAATTCCTTATTGAGAACATTGCGTATTGCTACAGAGATAGGATTGGCTCCTCAGAAATGAGATGTCGTTGATTACTGTAATGAAATGTGGACAGATAAATTCTCAGTACATCTTAGACCTAGCTGTAATAATTTACCCAAAATGAATCAGTATCATGAAAAGGTAATTCTGTCGAAATTGCATGGACTAATTGCATGGACTTCATCTAATATTTGAAAGCCATATGCTTGAAGTGCATCTAGACCAAAAAATATTTGGAAGTTGTTCAGATGCCACAACATAAGAAGCTGTATTACTTAATTGTACATGGTATATTTAGAACACAGTAACAGTATAAACCTCCCCATGAACCCTGGACCTTGCCGTTGGTGGGGAGGCTTGTGTGCCTTAATGATACAGATAGCCGTACTGTAGGTGCAACCACAATGGAGGGGTATCTGTTGAGAGGCCAGACAAACATGTGGTTCCTGAAGAGGGGCAGCAGCTGTTTCAGTAGTTGCAGGGGCAACCATCTGGATGATTGACTGATCTGGCCTTGTAACATTAACCAAAACGGTCTTGTTGCACTGATACTGCTAATGGCTGAAAGCAAGGGGAAACTACGACCGTAATTTTTCCTGAGGGCATGCAGCTTTACTGTACGTTTAAATGATGGCGTCCTCTTGGGAAAAATATTCTGGAGGTAAAATAATTTCCCATTTGGTGGCCGTTTTAAACGTTCTGTAGGACATTGTGAGCCTGCATTTCCATCAAAATGGTTTGCAGTCTTTCGGAGCACTGCACGACCTCAATTTTTGCTCATGTGTACAGGATGGTGCCACTAGGGAAGTGATCCGAAGCAGAATGGGTGCTTACGCTTTTTCAGTGTGCAGACTCAGTAGGCATAAATACTACATATAAATGGAAAAGTGGAAAGTTCGAGAACAAAAGACGTCATAGTATTAGAAGTGTAGCTGAAAATGAATTTCTCGTAATTGGTGATTCCATGTTGAAAAATGTCATAGTGCCTACTTGTGAAGTTGAAGTCTGCCCAGGAATTAGGTGTCATCAGGAAATTAGGTGTCATCAGCTCAGTAACTATTTCAAAAATATTAAAAATTCAAGAGAAAACATCAAAAAGGAATCGAACAAAAATTATAAAGCCGTTTTCATCCATGTTGGAACAAATTCCCTCAAAGGATACAGCAAAGAGGAAATTATTAACCAATCAAAAAATGTAATCCGATCATCCAGAAAAATTTACCCTGCTTCCAGGATAGTAATCAGTGGAATCATAAACAGGAGGTCGGTGAGTGACAGTTACATCAATCGAATCAATTGCAGAATTAATGAGTGTTGTGACAGACTAGGTGCAATATTTATAAACTCAAATATGTTTTTGGGCAAGGAATGTCTAGCCAAGGATGGAATGCATCCAAACAGACTAGGATTGATGGCCTTCAGCAAAATGTTTATGGGTGTTTGTAAAATCATTAAAACTAAGGGAAACTAATATTTACTGGAGGGGATGTAAAAGACAAATGCCTGTTAGCTGAAAAGAAATCTGCTAAAGAGTGTCTACGAAAATGTATGCTTAATACCATTAAAACGAGCAAAAGTTCTTATTTGATGCCCTGGAATATAAATGGCTTAAGTTCTAAATCTTCCAGCAGCCGAAGCTATAAACTCAACGAGTTACAAATTCTTCTCTCAGAATATAAAAACATAAAAATTTGTTTAAATGACCACTGGCTTAGCTCTAATACAATAAATATTTTAAATAAAATTGAAAACTTCAATGTTGCAACCAGATACTGCAGGGAGAAAAAAATCTCGTGGAGGTTGCTGCATACTCCTGGACTCTTCTATAAGCTATGAAGTGAAAACAGATTTTAATTGTTTAAATGGTGATTGCATATTCGAAAGTTGTTGCGTAGAGCTTAAAGACCTTAATATGTTGATCATTTCAATTAATAGAATTCCGGAAAGGGCTTTAGTTGCGCCATTCCTCTCTAAATTCCAGTGCTTGCTAGATAAACTAAAGAAACAAAAGATGAAAAAATTGTAATAGCAGCAGATTTTAATATAAACACTGCAAATTACAATAAAGAATCAACAACATTTATTGATTCAATTAAAAAGTCTGGTTTTAAACAAAATTTTTCGGAGTTCCCCAGAGAAACTATTCACTCAGCAACATGACAACATTGTAACAAATTACTACTTTGATATTGTACATAAATTCTGTCTAGACTTAGGACTTTCTGATCACTCAGCCTTATTTGTCCCACTGCCAAAAACTGATAAACATAATATAAGAAAAACATATATTAAAAGAAGTTTCAGTAAAACAAATATTGAAATATTCTATGAGAAACTAAGTAAAGTTAAGTGGTGTTTTGGGGATGGTGATTAAACAAATGTTAACTTTAGTACATTCTTAAACAGTTTTCTTGAAGTATTTAATGAAGCTTTCCCACCAAGATCATATTGCAACAAAACATCAAGTAAGATAAGATGGATCACACCAGGAATAAAAATATCAAGTGAGAGGAAAAGGAAGCTGCACATCAACTGAAGTACAACGAAGATCCTGATTTTGTAAAATATGTTAGAAACTATAAAACTACTTTTGAAAAAGTTGTGAAAGCTTCAAAACAAATGGCAAATAATGATTCAATTAAAAAGTCTGGTTTTAAACAAAATTTTTCGGAGTTCCCCAGAGAAACTATTCACTCAGCAACATGACAACATTGTAACAAATTACTACTTTCATATTGTACATAAATTCTGTCTAGACTTAGGACTTTCTGATCACTCAGCCTTATTTGTCCCACTGCCAAAAACTGATAAACATAATATAAGAAAAACATATATTAAAAGAAGTTTCAGTAAAACAAATATTGAAATATTCTATGAGAAACTAAGTAAAGTTAAGTGGTGTTTTGGGGATGGTGATTAAACAAATGTTAACTTTAGTACATTCTTAAACAGTTTTCTTGAAGTATTTAATGAAGCTTTCCCACCAAGATCATATTGCAACAAAACATCAAGTAAGATAAGATGGATCACACCAGGAATAAAAATATCAAGTGAGAGGAAAAGGAAGCTGCACATCAACTGAAGTGCAACGAAGATCCTGATTTTGTAAAATATGTTAGAAACTATAAAACTACTTTTGAAAAAGTTGTGAAAGCTTCAAAACAAATGGCAAATAATGAATTCATTCTAGGCCAGAAAAATAAAACAAGGGCAGTATGGTCTGTAGTTAAGCCTGAATTAGGTGTCTGAAATTGTAAAAAAGACATTTTAGAAATCAAAATTAAGAAAAATTGGTTGTAAATCCAGCTCAAATATCTGAGTGCTTCAATGAGTACTTCATAAATGTAGCAAAATCTGATTTAGGCATAGCAAATTATGAGCAGAAAGTAAATGGTTTTGGGTTAAAAGGCAACACCAGTGAATGTCTCAAAAAATTCAACACAGTCTCAGCAAAATTTGTTGAAAATGTCATACTCTCCTTAAAAGACAAAAACTCTGCTCGCAGGGATTGGATACCCACCAAAATAATTAAAAAAGTTTGCAGCATAATAGCTCATCCTCTCTCTCTCATACTAAACAAATCCTTGAAGAAGGTTACTTCTCTGATCTCTTGAAATGTGCAGAAGTAAAACTATTGTTTAAGAAAGGTTCAAAATATGATATGGGAAATTATTGCCCCATCTCTATACTCCATGTCATATCAAAAATATTTGAAAACATTGCTGCTTTACAGATACAAAGCTTCATCCCACAGTATGATATCATTTCACATAACCAATTTGGCTTCCAACAAGGCAAAAACACAGTAGATGCGATAAATGAGTTTATCGAAAAAATTACTTCATCACTAGCTAGGAAAGCTAAGGTCACAGGAATATTCTGTGATCTTACAAAAGCATTCAACTCTGTAAACCATGCCATGATGCTTTTCAAACTCAACTGGTATGGAATAAGGGATGTTGCTTTGAAATGGTTTGAATCAAATCTCTTGGAGAGGAAACAAATGATGGTAATCACATCAAATGGAGCAGATCACTTCTCCGAGTGGAAAACAGTGTCACAAGGTGTTCCTCAAGGCCCAGTCCTTGGACCCATTTTATTCCTGTTCTGTGTAAATGACCTGCCTCTCAATAGAAATGGTCATTTAACTTTGTTTGCAGATGATACTTCTGCCCTAGCTGAAAATGAAAATCCTGACAACATACCACAGAGTGTAATGAATACGTTAAGTAACCTGGAAACAGGGTTCAGCAAGTGGTTAGAACAAGTGGTTTTGTTCCTTGTTACCGTAGATAAATCCATAGTTAGTTTCTTCTTTCCATGACAGGGTTTATTGACATAGATCAAGAACAGTTCACATATACAAAACAAAAGTCAGTGGAGTGATCTGGTTGACAAAACTTGTTTCGAAAGTTTCCAGTCAGGTTTATAATCACAAACCAAGTTCATTCACAGGATGCAACTAAACAGTCTGATCCAGACTCCAACACTCGTAAAACTTCACAACACTGGCAGGATCCTAGTGGTGTTCTACTCAAAGTTATAGAAGCTACTGATTGAGACACAAACTGCTGGTTTCATCTGGAGTTTCCACTCTTATTGGATTTTCTTTTCTCAAGGTATCACCTCATGTAATACAATTGGTGCATCCCCTGCAGGTTCGGGGATTAGAATAGGCCCGAGGTATTTCTGCCTGTCGTAAGACACGACTAAAAGGACTCTCACACATTTCTGCCTTTATGTGATGGTCCCCTGTAGGGTTTGATCTCCATTTTCAAAATTTTCCTGAAGAGCGAGCCAACTGGCAAAGGGCACCTTACATGATGCATTGTGTACATCGTGCCTTGAGATCTGTAGCGCACTTTCTTGTCATCGTTTTGCAGTCCAGCTCATTCTCCATCTCTTTGGTGAGGATACCTTCCTGGGTGGATTTTCCACCATGCACTATGCAGTGTCACTTTCTGCGCTGACGGTTACCATGGACTTCTTTGCACCTCATATCCAGCATGGTAGCCAGCCCATTTTGGTGGGGCTGCCGTGTACTCTGGTGGTTGTAGCTCCCTCACAACACAGGGATTGCTCTGCTGATGCCTGTGCCATTAACTCTCCAAGTATGCCAAGGAGTAGATGCCCGTCATCCTGGGGGGCATCGGGACTCTCGGCAAAGGCCATCCTGCCAGGTGGCTTTTGCTGCAGCTGGTTGGCGCCCATGGGGAGGGCCCCTGGTTGGAGTGGGTGGCATCAGGGCGGATGACACATGATGAAGCGTACCACATCATCACTTGTTGGTGATCAGACACCAGCAGTCTCTATGCATTCCAAGTCTCAGTACAATGCAAGAAAGTATGACCCTAAGTCATTCCCCTCCCTGGCCACACCATGGGCGGAATGCCAGGCTAAACCTTATTCACCCCAGTACCTCGTATGTATGAGAACTGATGGGGACTCTTTTGTTTCGATGAAGCCACAGCTTTTGTAGAGCATTTAGAGGATAAGTTTGGGGAGGGGGAGGGCTTGTCCAAAATGCGCTCTGGGTCAGTGTTGATAAAAACAGCATCCTCTGCCCAGTCACAGGCTTTACTCGCTTGTAACATGTTGTGCGATGTTTCTGTTACCATCACGCCACATAAGAACTTAAATATGGTCCAGGGTATTGTATTCCAGAGGGACCTTCTTTTGCAGTCTGATGACGAGCTGTGTGCCAGTTCAGAGTGGCGAGGTGTTAATTTCATGCGGCGCGTCTACCGGGGTCCGAGGGATAATCAGGATGCCACCGGTGCCTTCATCTTGGCCTTTGAGGATGACACATTACTCGAGAAGCTCAAGGTGATGGTCTACCACTGTGATGTCAGACCATATATCCCTCCTCCAATGTGGTGCTTTAAGTGCTGGAAGTTCAGCCATATTTCTTCCCCCTGTACTTCCATCATCACATGTCAAGATTGTGGACGTCCATCAAATCCCAATACTCCATGTGCCACCTCACGCAAGCGTCAACTGCAGAGAGTATCATTCACCTTGCTCACCAGACTGCAGGATTTTAAAGAAAGAGAGGAAAATCATGGAATACAAGACTGGACCGAATGACCTACACTGAGGCTAAGAGAAAATATGAGTGCCTACATCCTGTGGCTATGACCTCCTCCTAATACGCCACCACTACAAGAACAGTTGTAGCCCCATCAGTTCCGTGAATTCCAGTTGGCCCTCAGAGCCAGAAGGCTACACCTGCCTCCTTGATGGTGGGGGCAATTCCCCCCACCCCCTCCCCTCCCTGTTGCTTCTGGACCACCTACCTTGGGAGCACTGTCCTCCCAACCATTGGGGACATCAGCCCCAACTTCCCATCCAGAGAAGCATAAGTCTTCTATGGCTGCTCTCGCCAGGAAGGGATCCCTTGGGTCACTCCCTTCCCAGGTCTCTGCTAGTGGGAAACATGATGCCCGCCAGTGGCTGAAGTGCCCAAAAGCAGGCCCATAACCCCTTATGGGGTGGCACCGTGCTTACTGGCCGAGGCAGAGATGTTGACACTTTACTGTCTCAGTTAGACCTCTGCCTCCTAAATACTGGAGCCACCACACATTTCAGTGGTGCTCATGGTAGTTACTCAGCCATTGATTTACCATATGCAGTCCAGGACTTCTCTCATCCATCCACTGGAGAGCACATGATGACCTGTGTGGTAGCGACCACTTCCCCATCTTCCTGTCACTGCCCAAGCATCATGTCCATGGATGCTTGCCCAGATGGACTTTAATCAATGCTGACTGGGAAACTTTCACCTCTGGGGTCACGGTTGACTCTCCCCCATTTGGTAACTTTGATGTGATGGTTGAGCAGGTGATGGTTGAACAGGTGGTCGTTAATGCAGCGGAAAATGCGATCCCTCGCTCTTTAGGGTGCCCCCAGTGAAAGGTGGTCCCTTGGTGGTCGCTGGATGTTGCTGAGGCAATTAAAGAGTGTCGGCAAGCTCTACAGTGCCATAAGTGGCACCCTTCCCAGGAGCATCTCATACCCTTTAAGCAGCTCCATGCCCGTGTTTGCCAGCTTATCAAAAGAGTGAAGCAGGAGTGTTGGGAGAGGTACATCTCAACCATTGGATCCCATACGTCACTTTCCCAAGTCTGGACGAAGATCAGACGTCTCTTTGGGTACCAGACCCCAACGTGTGTCCCTGGCATTAACATCAATGGCGTCTTGTCTACCGACGCTCACACGATTGCTGAGCTCTATGCTCGAGCCTTTGTGTCAGAGAACTACCCCCCAGCCTTTTGTACCCTCAAATGGCAGATTGAAAGGAAAGTCCTCTCGTTCACTATATGCCACAGTGAACCCTGTAACGCTCCATTTACAGATTGGGAGCTCCTCCGTGCCCTTGCGCATTGCCCCAACACAGCTCCTGGGCCAGGTCAGATCCACTCAGATGATTAAACATCTGTCATCTGACTACAAGTGACATCTCCTCATCGTCTTCAACCGGATCTGGTGCAATGACATCTTTCCATGACAGTGGCGGGAGAGCACCTTCATGCCGGCATTTAAACCCGGTAAAAACCCACTTGATGTGGTTAGCTATTGGCCCATCAGCCTCACCAATATTCTTTGTAAGCTGCTGGAATGTACGGTGTGTCGGCAGTTGGGTTTGTTCCTGGAGTCACATGGCGTACTAGCTCCAGGGCAGCTTCCGCCTGGGTCGCTCTACCACTAATAATCTTGTGTCCCTCATGTCTGCCATCCGAACAGCCTTTTCCAGATGCCCACACCTGGTTGCCATCTTTTTTTATTTATGAAAAGCATACGACATGACCTAGCGACCTCATGTCTTTGCTTCATTATACGAGTGGGGTCTCTGAGGCCTGCTCACAATTTTTATCCAAAATTTCCTGTTGCTTCATGCTTTCCATGTCAAAATTGGTGCCTCCCATAGTTCGCCCCATATCCAGAAGAATGGGGTCCCGCAGAGCTCCGTATTGAGTGTATCTCTATTTTTAGTGCCCATTAATGGTCTAGCAGCAGCTGTAGGGCTGTCCATCTCACCGTCTCTGTATGCAGACGACTTCTGCATTTTGTACTGCTCCACCAGTACTGGTGCTGCTGAGCAACGCCTACAGGGAGTCATCCACAAGGTGCAGTCATAGGCTCTAGCCCATGGGTTCCAGTTTTCGGCCACAAAGTCGTGTGTTATGCACTTCTGTCAGCGTCGTACCGTTCATCCGGAACCAGAACTTTACCTTAATGATGATCCATTCACTGTAGTGGAGACATATTGATTCTTAGGACTGGTTTTCGATGCCTGATTGACTTGGCTTCCTCACCTTCGTCAGCTTAAGCGGAAGTACTGGCAGCACCTCAACGCCCTCCACTGCCTGAGCAACACCAACTGGGGTGCAGATCACTCAACACTGCTGCAGTTCTACAGAGCCCTTCTTCAATCTTGCCTTGACTATGGGATACTGGTTTGTGGTTTGGCGGCATCCTCAGCATTCCGTTTACTCGACTCGGTGCACCACTGAGGCATTCACCTAGCGACAGGAGCTTTTAGGACAAGTCCGGTGACCAGTGTCCTGGTGTCAGCTGGAGTTCCTCCATTCCAGGTTAGGCATGTGCAATTGCTCTCCAGATATGTTGGACATGTTCGTAGTTCTCCTGTGCATCAGAATTAGCGTCTCCTTTTCCCGCCCACGGCGGTTCATCTCCCTCATCGGCGTCCTAGGTCAGGGCCTACAATTGCAGTTCGTCTGCGATCCCTTCTCTCCAAACTGGAGTCCTTGCCTTTACCACATGTTCTAGAGGTTCATTCATGAATACCCCTATGGTGTACACCTAGGCCGCGGCTTCGCCTGGACCTTTCATGTGACCCTAAGGACTCAGTTAACCCTGCGACTTTTCGCTGTCACTTCCTCTCGATTCTCGACATGTACCAGGGCCATGAAGTGGTGTACACTGATGGCTCGATGGCTGATGGTCACGTTGGCTTTGCCTATGTTTATGGAGGACGTATAGAACAGCACTGCTTGCCAGATGGCTGCAGTGTTTTCACTGCAGAGCTGGCGGCCATATCTCATGCTATTGAGCACATCCACTCATGCCCAGGTGAGTCATTTCTCCTGTGTACTCCCCCCTTGAGCAGCCTACAAGCTATTGACTAGTGCTACCCTCATCATCCTTTGGTAATGACCATCCAGGAGTCCATCTATGCCCTGGAACAGTCCAGCGTTCAGTGGTGTTTGTCTGGACCCCAGGTCACGTCGGAATCCCATGCAACAAACTTGCCGAAGGCTGGCCAAACAGGCTATGCAGAAACTGCTTATGGAGATCGGCTTCTCTGCAACTGACCTGCATTCAGTATTACACTGCAAGGTTTTGTGGCTTTGGGAGATGGAATGGCATAACCTCAATATGCACAATATGCTGGGTGCCATTAAGGAAACTACGAATGTGTGGAAGACCTCTGTGCGTGCCTCTCGCAGAGACTCTGTGGTTCTCTGTCGGCTCCGCATTGGCCATACGCGGCTGGCACATGGTTGCCTCCTGCGTCGCGAGGACCCACCTCGGTGTTGCTGTGGCTCACAAATGATGGTCGTCCATCTCTTACTGGACTGGCCACTTTTAGCCGCTCTTCAGCGGACTTTTAACTTTCCCAGCACCCTACCTTTGGTGTTAAGCGACAGTGCCACAACAGAAGCTTTAGTTTTACATTTTATTCTTGAGGATGAGTTTTATCATTTGCTCTAAGCTTTAGCACATGTCCTTTGTCCCTGTGTGTCCACCAACCTAGTGCTTTCAGGGTGGGGGTTTTAATGTGTTGCAGAGTGTCTGGCTTTTCCTTTTTATCCTCATGGTCAGCCAGCCATGGTAACCTGCTTTCTTGTTTTAACCTCTTCTACCTGTTTCTTGCATCTTTGTGGTTTTATTGTCCCCTTTTGTCCATTTAAGAGTTTGTTGCTCTTCAGTCATTGTTGTGGTTTCTCCTTTCATTCTGTTTTGTATTGTCTCATTGCCTTATTCTCACCCCTGTGGCATTGTTTCCTTCGGAACAAGGGAACGATGACCTCATAGTTGGTCCCTTCCCCCCTCTTTTAAACCAACAATTGGTTCACCATTTGGTGATGCCATTACAGATCAATTAGTCCATAGTATTGATAAGTGTTTTGCTGTAGTATTACCTCTGGCTACATGTCTTCTGCCAGAAATCCAGTGAACTTCATCATTTCAAAGTCAGTACCTGAGCTGTTATCTTTAAGGAAAGACTGTTGACAAACTTGCATGTTCTGTAAGGAAGAATTGATACCTAATTCATTCTTCCTGCAAAAGTCATTAAAGCTGAGTCAATGGCTAACCCTTCAAAAGAGACAGTTAAAATTGCATCTTATTTGTGCAGAATCGGTAAATATAGCCAAATTCTTTCACTTATGAGTTTGAGCCTGGTATTGTAATTCATGAAGTTGTTCTTGGTACACTAAATTTTAAGGTAAATGCTTTCCAGTTGCTTGGTAACAATGATCTCGATATAAATACACCTGTATTCAAGAAGCCATTTTATTGTGTGTGGCAGAAGCTACTTTTGGCACTATGTTTTCCTGTTCCATTTGTAGATGGCACATTAGCAGAATGATTGTTGATAAACATCCGTATTAGTTCCAGTGTCTCTGGTTTTCTCTTCATGATGATTTTGCGATACATGTTTTTGAGGAGGTAATCTGTTGGCCAATGGTTCTTGGAACATACAATCTCTAAATTTCAACAGTAAACCTCTGTGTGATGCACAATACATCTTTTGCAGTAGCTGCTACTAGAGTTTATTGAGCATCTTCATAATGCTCTCGCACCAAGTAAATGATCCCGAGATGAAATGTGCCACTCTTCTGAAACAGTAGGGAGCTAGGTTGGTAAGTGGTAAGGTGCAAATCAAATAAATTGATACAGCTTCAATTTGGTGATTTAACAATTAGATCAAACATAAAAAACAACAAGTAATTTTAGCTCTTTTAATGTTCCAGGCAGACACTTTAGAAAAGCAATTTACACCCTAATAACTTTTTCACTCTGGTAAACACTCAGAATAATGAGGGAACAATCAATAAAAAATGAAGAACAAATGAAACTACACTGAAAAAAAAAAATAATAAAAATTGCTACACCAAGAAGGAGCTGATGTTAGTGAAGAAGCTTTCAAGGCAACAAAGATGCTCTTATCAGCACCTCACTGAGTTTGAACGGGATCATGTAATACGGCTACAAGAAACTGCATGTTCATTCTGCAATACTACAGGGAGGCTTGGCAGGAACATAGCCTCTGTATGCCATTGCTGGCAGTGGTGATCAGGAGACTGTATGGTTGGAAGAAAATCGCTCTCTGGACGGTCATGAGGCTTACCAGAGGTAAGACTATTGTGTTCGGCATATGGCTCTGTCTCATTGTACTGAATCTGCAGCAGCAATTTGAGTAGCAGTTGGTACTACAGTGACACAACAAACTGCTGCATATCGGTTAAGGACAACTCTGAGCCAGATGCCCCATAGCCTGCATTCCAGTGACCCCAAACCAATGCCATATGTGTCTTCAGTGGTGTCAAGCAATAACTCATTGGAGGGCGGTATGGAGGTCTGTTGTGTTTTCTGATGAAAGGTGGTTCTGCCTCAGTGCCAGTAATGGCCTTGGTGTTATGATCTAGGGTGCAATTTTGTATGACAGCAGGAGCACTCTCATGGTTTTCCTAAACACCCTGACTGCAAATTTGTACATCGGTTTAGTGATTTGACCTCTTACATTGCTAGTCATGCACTGCAGACAGTGTTCTCCAACATACCACTGTCATATCCCAACATCTGCTACAGAGTGTCTACACATTCCCTTGACATGCTCAGTCACTAGATCTGTCTCCAATCGAGCACATATGAGACATGATCAGATGACAACTCCAGTGTCATCCATAAACAATATTAACTGTCCCTATATTGACTGACCAAATGCAACAGCCACAGAACTCCATCCCACAAACTGGCATCCTGCACCTGTATAATATATTGCATGCACATCTGCATGCTTGCATTAAACAGTCTAGCAGTTACACTGATTATTAATGTACCAGCATTTCACATTTGCAGTGGCTTATCCTGCACTTACATTACCCTGTGACCTTGCTATGTTAATTAGTAAAATATGTTACCTAGACAAATTCATTACTCTACATTAATTATTTTTTGGAAAATTCAGGATGGGATGTAACAGTATTATGAGAAGGAAAGTTGCTACTCACCATATAGTGGAGATGCTGAGTCACAGATAGGCACAACAAAAAGACTCTCACAATTAAAGCTTTCAGCCATTAAGGCCTTCGTCAACAATACACACACACATACGCACGCGCGTGCACAGATTAATCTGCAGCACCTCCAGCCTCCGTCTTGCTGCCATCATTGGCTTTAAGGTCTTTGGTAACCCTGACTGTGACCTGCGAGAACCCTAAAAACAATTTCAGGTCTTGCTCTCGCATCGCCTCTCCAACCTCCACCACCAGGGTTTGTGCTTCTGGTACAACCTTCTGGTTGATCACTCTCCAGTCTTTTATCAAGACTTTTGGGTTCCAAACCCCCATTTTCCCGAACAGAGTCTTCAGGGAGACTTCCTTAAGGATCTTAGGTACCCATAGTGATACCTTTGCGGTCCCATATTGATACCTTTGCGATCTTAAGAAGCTCTGCTGCCATCTTGGCCAGGAGCTTCGCATCTTCCCATGGGAATATCATGAGCACCTTGTCCTTAAGCCATTCCACCATGTACACCCCTTCACAGACAAAAATGAGGGCACCACGATCTAGATAGACCCTCTTGAAGTTGGGTCCTAGACCAGTGTCCCCCCCACCCCCACCCCAAATCTTTTCAAGGAGGATCATCTGTACAAGTTCCTCCTGCTGCGAAGTGATGGCCACCAGTGGATAGCCTTCCTGGATAACTGCCATCTTAAAAAAGTACTATAGGTCTGTTTCCCTATTTCTTGCTTCAGTTTTTTCTGGGCTCACTTATCCATGGAGGAGGGAGTCTTAGATTCCTCCCTTATCCTATCGCTACCAGTCTTCGATGTTGTGGGGGTTTGCGTATTCCATTCAACCTGAGACAGTTTTTCTTGGGGATCTTAGATTCAAGCCCCTTTAATTCCCTCCACTTGTCTTTAGGAAGCCATTCTTTCCCTTCCTTTTTCTCTGTTCCCTGAGTAGTTTCCTCCTCTGGGCCCCAGACAATTCTTTAATCTTCATCTGGTCCATCTTCTCGGTTACAGTTCCCACTTCTGGCTCAGGTCTAGACCCTGATTCAGTAGTGGGAATGCCTTCTATCGGTCCTGACACCAATGTTTGCATGTCTGAGGTCTCAGTTTGCCCCTCAGTTTGTTTTAATTTATTTTCTTTAGTCATTTCAGTGCTGGTGCCATGAGATTTTGGGATCTACCTGGTCCACACCACAAATACCCCGACCGGTGTAAGGCTACTTACTCAGGGAGGTTCCCCGGTATGCCTGAGGCTCCGTTTGCGACATATATTCCCACATGCCACACACCCCTTGGCATGGATCGCATCACACCTTGGGTTGGGAAAGGGAATTCAGTAAGGCCTAAGAGTGGATAGGGAAGATGGGACATTGTGGGACACTCTTAGTCTGATCCATCAGCTGAGGCCTTTCTGGCAGTAGGTCCTTCTACCTTTGGCACAGCCCTCAGATTCATGCGGATATGCAAGCCTCTCCACCAGCACAGATAGTGCTTTGTCAAGGTGATGTCCCCAGAGAGGAGGTTAAAGTTAGTATTGGATCCATTTTAACACAGCATTTTGATGTTAGGAGGATCACAGCAAAAATTGTGCCGAAGTTACTAACAGCTCAGCAGAAGCAACTTCATTTGGAGATGGCACAGGACATGCTGGATACTGTGAAGAGTAGTCCAAATTTCTTAACACTGTGATCACTGGTAATAAGTTCTGGGTTTATGGGTGTGGCCCAGAAACAAAGTTCCAGCCATTGGAATGGAAACATCCATAATCCCAGAGATCCAAAATAGTAATGGAGGTCCGCAGCAATGTGAAAGATTTTTTTTTTTTTTTTTAAATGGCGTGGTCCATCATGAGTATGCCCCAGAAGGTATTAATGTCAATAAGAAGTACTACCTAGCTGTTCTGCATTACCTTTTGTGAACCAGTGAGGCGTGAATAGCAGACTTGCGGCAGCAGACTGTTGGCACATTCGCCATGATTATGCACTCACTAATCATTCTCAATTAATTCAGAGTTTTCTGGTGAAACAGAATATGACTGTGGTTTTTCAGCCTCCCTGTTCCCCAGACCTAGCACTGAGTGGCTTCTGATTTTTCCCTAAACTGAAAAAGATCCTGAAAGGGATCAGATTTCGGAACAGGGAAGACATTATACCGAATTCGGCAGAGCAGCTGCGCACCATGCTAAAACGTGCTAAAAAATGATTTTCAATGATGCTTTCAGCAGCAGCAGCAGCAGCAGCAGCAGCATTGGGAGAGGTGTGTAGAAGCTGAAGGGGACTACTTTGAAGGTGACTAGTGCCAAACAATACTCAAGCTAGGTTTCTCATTGTACCAAGTAGCTGCAGGAACCTTTCCTTCCTAAGCTGCAGTAGGACTTCTATTTATTAGGTATACAACAGAACCAACAGCTTCTGATCAGAATGTCTTACGTAATTTGCATTGATGTATCAAACAGTGAGCCTTCTCAGTAAGAGTTCTGTTCATTTGCTCTGAGACACCATTTTTTGTGAGGTGTGCATCTGATTCTAAACTCAAACTGTGTTCCTTGTTTTTCAAAAAATTGCTTCCACTCATTGAGTGTAAATTCACGATTATTGTCACGCCACAATCTTCTGATCTTCAAGTTGAAATGAGCTGTAGCCATGGCATGAAACATTTTCAGATAGCGAGCTGCCGCTGACTTCAGTTCCAGTGCATAGGCCATTGTGAAATGTGTAAAGTCGCTTATGGGTGGTTGGTTGGTTGGTTGGTTGGTTGGTTGGTTTGGGGAAGGAGACCAGACAGCGTGGTCATCGGTCTCATCGGATTAGGGAAGGATGGGGAAGGAAGTCGGCCGTGCCCTTTCAGAGGAACCATCCCGGCATTTGCCTGGAGTGATTTAGGGAAATCACGGAAAACCTAAATCAGGATGGCCGGACGCTGGATTGAACAGTCATCCTTCCGAATGCGAGTCCAGTGTCTAACCATTGCGCCACCTCGCTGGGTAAAGTCACTTATGAACATGAGCACATATGTCTTACCATCAAATGATTCTGGTGAGATTGGTCCACACAGGTCACTGTGGATCAACTCAAAGAGATCTGTTAGCATGTTTCCTTGTATGATTGTATGGTAGCTGTGATTGTTTTTGTTCAACACAATCTAACCATTGTTCCATGGGGACTGTTCAAGTGTCCAGTTCCATATCATCAACTTGTGACTGAAGGCATTTAATGTTATCATAACTAAAATGGCCTAATCTGTGGTGCTACAGTTTCACATCAGTTTAAGTCGAAGCTGCTGACAAAGCTTTATGTTGCAAAAAATTTAAAACATATAGCTGAGATTCATTTCTATTTGCAATGGTAATTATTTCTTTTCCCTTTTTAATTAAACATTAAGCTTTTTTAAATTTGGTAATAAAACCAATTTTCTAATTGACAGCATATTATAATTAAGATCAGGTACAGATGAAACATCTTTGATTGTTATCCGAATTTCCTTTCCTCTTATAAGACTATGACTTTAATTTCTCATTTTACTTTAGCCTCAAGAAAATTGCCTGTCTTAGCTACTTTAACTTTAATTCATTGTTCCAGTTTCTTTAAATGAGTGAGAGGTGTTTTATTGTTGTAGTGGCTACTTCTGCCACTGAATGTATCAGGATGACCAAATGGACTGGGACGCTGGCGCTCCATCTGCTGCTGCATGTAGCTGGTAGTGTGACATGCCCTGCTATCCAGGAGAGCTGCCACACTTGAATGAATCTCATTAGAAACCTATTTATACGCAACTGTGCGCCTCTGGTTTGCCATACACGTCACTTTGTGTCACGTACTCATAACATGCTAAGTTGGCCAGTGGGCCCCTTCTGCCTGTGATTTGTGACATGCAAAACCACTATGTATACTCTTTCAACAATTTGATGGCCCTGTGGTCTCTATTCTACTTCGCAGTTGTTGGTATGCGTAACTCACTGCAATCCGGCTCGCACCTGGCTGTAACTTGTGCTCAGAATATTGCACGAAACTAACTTTTCCTATCCTAGAGTGTGGTGCCGCTACACTGTTAATCAAATGTTCCATTGCTCCAGAGTCCAAGAACCAGTTTATGTTCTTGACTGATTGACCATCACTTGATGCTGCAAAACAAATACCATTTTTCTCTTAAACTTAGCCACAACCACTGAACTGCTGGTCCCTGAGTTCTGGTTTGATAACTTAACACTGCAGTTAGCCCTTTTGCGACCAGGCTTTCCACAGCAATGATGAGTAAAGTTGAATGAGTTCCCTATTTCTTGTTTTACTGGCACCTGACAAACTTTTTTGTGATACCATTGAGTCTGAAAAGCCATCAGTGGTGGTGGTGTGTCTTCATTTTTGTTTTTCCTGATGACTACCTCCCACTTTGACTCTTAATCCAGTAGCCTGTTTTTCATGAAGCTCAGCATAAATCTTTCATTGAGAGCATTTTGACTGCAGTGACCTCTAAATTGTATTCTGCAGGTATTGTTAAAAGTAGATGGCATACAATGTCTCTTTCTTTGACAGTAGCTCCAGTCATATGTAAATCTCAAATAAGTTTGTCAGAGTTAAGATAGTGATTAATTAGCACATCATTTGAAGCATTAGATTTCATAGTTAACAACTGTTTTCTCAACAGAAGTTGACTAGCAATTCCTTTTCTTTCAAACACGTAGCACAGAGATGTGCATAAATCGAAAGAGAGTGCCTTATCTTTCCCATATTCCAAGTTACTATTGTCTATGCATTGAATAAGATGAGGATTAAATTTCTGATATTGTTTAGTCAGTTCAGTCAGTTGTGTTTCCTTTGCGACACACTGTGTGTCCACCTCTCCCTCAGCAAAATCCACCTTTGTGAGATAATTCACTTGCACAAATGGTAAAAGTTCCATTCCTCAAGAAGAGTTTCAATTCTGAATTTTCAGTTGCTGACATTTGTTCCATCAAATAAAGGAATACGATATTTTGCCACTTCAGTTACCATATCAAAAATGAATGTCCACTCATGACAAGGTATTTCATTACAAATTCTATTTTAAAACAAACATGGGCCCTTAACCTGATAAATTTTCAGTTTCTCACCCTTAAGTAACACTCAAAAAATATTAAATATTATTATCAGTTGGTTTTATTAAAATTAAAAATAACTGAAGACAACTGAGCACAGAGTAATGACAGCAGCAAATACCTTTTTTTATCTTTGGAGTTATTTTACATAAATCACACCTATTATCATTGAAATTGGACTCTCAGAGTCACTGAATTCTTCACAGAAGTGAATATGCTTCCGGCCAATATATGTGTCAAACCTACCTTACCATTATATTTTCCAATCTATATGTAGGATTTTGCTGTTTTTTGCTTCTGGTTTCAGCCAACTTTCTGTTCCCAATACAACATGAGCATTATCACCTTTAACAAACAGTGCCAATTCTGGGACCTTGTCATGGATGGTCTTGCAGTTTACTAATCACATTACCATCTTCCCCTTTCAACCTGCAAGGATGAATGTTCTATGAGAGAAATGTGGCTGATTTATCTTTGATTTTGGCCAGCAGTTGATTATTGACCCAAAGGAAAAGTTCCTCTAACCTAAAAAGTGTCCATGTGTATGCCACATCTACTCTACTACCTGATTAACAGCTTACTTTGTTTACTGCAAACCTGGCATTCTGAGGGGGACACTACAATTCTCCGCCAGATAGCAGAGGTTGAGAGATCTAGACTCACGTAAGCCTATGTTGCATACCTTCAGTGGCTCTAAACCAGATATCCATAATCAACTATGGTAGGATTCTGCAGAGAGTGAACCATGCTTGCAACCCGTATTCTTTGTATTTTGCAATCACAACCTAGCCGACCACCTAAGAGAACTGACGGTGGCTTCAGAATCATGGCAGCAAGCGTTAATGAGCTACGGTTTGCAGCCTGTAATTTATGTTTTCCTCATAATCATTATAGTGTTGTTGTGAAAAGTACTGGCAGCCATTTTGTATCTTTCTAATTTTACAGAATTATTATGTAAGTAAGATTGACTGTACTATTGTTCCTCTTAATTTATGTTGTTTGTTTAGTTTATTTCATCCACTGTAAACATTCCTGGATTCAATTTGATTTCGCTATATGAAGGTCTCTTGATTTATCCTTGATTTAATCATTACTATTATTAACAGAGAGCATATTTTCCTCAAGTTTGACAATGTCTTTAAAGTTTCTATTGTAGTCTGAATAACCCAACATTAAAAAGTAGGAGGAAGACAACTTTGCTTGAAGGAGAGGGATCAGTTTTGGATATGGCTGTACAGTCTGCAGTGGTTATTGGAATGTGCCAGTTGCAGCTATTTCTAGAATAGAACTGATTTAAATATTCATGTTGTTACTAGCCATATTAGATAAAAGGAGCATTGATGGAATTATTAACTGTTTGTGTTTGTACAGAATGTAACTTAGAAACAAATGTCGCTATTAATCAGATGCATTCATTTTATGATCATCATCCGTTTTCAAAGAGAAACGCTAATAATTCCTTTTACTTGATAATATGTGTTTGCTCAGTGCTTTTGTATGATTTTATATTGGTGATCGTACTTCATTATTTACTTCTTCAAGTCAAGTCATGTATTTGTATATTTTAATGACTTGGTAAACTGTTGGAAGGCAATATCTTATGAATCTATTTTTGTTTTTGTTTGTTGCAGGTCTTGTACATCATCAACTCTCTTGTCAATGTTGTTCAGGCATCAGTAAATGCATCAGACACATTACTGGGTAAGTGCAGAATCGAAAATACTGAACTTTCCAGAATGTGTTACTTAATTTTTGCAATATTTGCACTTAAGTTGTTTCTTTCTCTTTTACATGTTGTTGTTATTGTAGGTAATATACATTTTTAATTTTTGTTTTCTGCCTGTCTCATTTCAGTAATGATTTCTTCTTCAGCACAATTTCTGTACTTTTATTTTATAGTCAGGGAAGAGCCTACCGTTTGTGCTTGTTACATAATTAGTAATGAGTTTCTTGATTGTGTTACTCTTAATCAGTTAGTGTGCTTCTGCAAAAGCTTCTCAGTAGGTTATTTACCATTTATACATATAGATGCTCATGTGTATTTTAATGTCCACCTGTTGATTGGTTATTCTTGAAGTTTAAATCTGCTTCTGATTGGCTGTGAAGGCATCAGTTGTAATCTTCTTCACTGAGTTATGCAGTATATGTTGGAACACCGTGGTTGAGTACAGCATTAAATTACTTGAATAAATATGATGCCACTTCTCATAAACTTGTGTCACATATCTTTTCATTTCAGTACAATAATCTTCCTTTAACAAATACTTAATTCTTCAAGATACGTATTGATAATGAATGTGAAAATCAGTGTGACAATTCTGAGTGACATCTCTGAATACTAATTACAATACAGTCTTTATTTGTCTTCCAAAGTGTATACAGTCATTGTTTTTGTACGGCATTTACTCTGAGATGACCCGCAACTCCAGCATAGGCCAGTGATACACAGAGCATTGATATTATGTCTATGCAGATATTTCCTGTGACTGCTATCCCACCTTGAAGACACACATTGTTCCTGAACAAGGCTCACAACATGAAAATAAATAATATATTCTCACAGTAGTTCCACTCTCCTATATAATAATATAATTCTATCATTCATGGGTATCATTTGTCGGGAAGGCAACTATAGGGCTACACATCACTCTTCCAGAGTAATATGGTACACCACAGTATTCTGTTGATTGTATGTGACACCAGAATCCAAACACAGATCCCTCCCCTTTGTGGACAGTATGCTACAAATTATACCACCCAAGATTTCTCCCAGACCAATGCACAGATTCAGCTTCTCATTAGCTCACCCCTTTTCTTTGTTCAGTTCTCTTCATCATGAGGTACACTAAGGATTTGGAACAAGTTAAATGAATGTATAAGTGAATGAAAAGGTTTATAACTTTCTCTATTTGTCAGTGTGAGTTGCTGTGAAGAAAAAATTCTACGTTAGCTCTAATGTAACAGTTAGGCACACCAATCTTCTTCCTTTGGTCATGACGAAATGTGATTGTTATTGAGAGCTACATTTTACTCCTGTCAAAGTTACTGTGTTCCTGACCATGTAGTGCAAGTTGAATATGTCAGTTTAAACCACTGAAGTTAGATGAATGTGTAGTATGTTATTGGAGTATTGCTGATACATGTATACAAAAATACAAAGGCCCAAAATTTGGTTTTACCCTACATCAAGGGATTAGCTGAGGAAAATAGAGAGTAAGCAATTGATATGGAAGTTATAGCTGAAATAGGGAATTAACTCAAAACCAAAATTAACAAACACATTTTTGAAGGCTTGGACAAGAAATAAAAGGCAAGAGGTAAGATTTAAATTCCAAATTGCTGAAAAAGAAAGAAAACAGTTCTCAGAGATAACAGTCAACAAGCCAGAGAGCTCATTATAGTGTAGTTTACAGTGTAATTGAAGGCTAATTGATTTGGAGAGGAGGGGGATTAGTGGGGCTAAAACAGAAAAAGAGGGAGAAGTTGTCTGAAGCAGTGAACCCAATGGGCGCTATGCAAGAGCACTTTTACTTTCAATCTCAACTCCCTGTCCTTCAACTGGCAGACCCTGCAAGACTTGGCACAAGAAATATGATCTCTCCCAATGTGGTTGGTTGGCCTCTGAAGTGTCTTCATTTACTAGCAATTATTGACACTTTTGTGAGCATTCGTGTTATGAGCATGGAACCCCAAGCCACTGCAAGTATTTTTTCCATTCCTATGTTGTAGTTTCCTCCCTGAAAACATTACTTTCCCTCTGACTTACAGTTTATCTTCTTGATTTGGACTTGGTCTCCCTGTGGACTCTAATTTTACTTGCCCTTTTTCCCTTCTCTGCCTATATTTCACTCCTTCCTATTTTGGATAACTATCATACCAGCTCTTAGCAAGGTAGATGTTCCCCTCCTCCTTTTCATTGAAACTTTGCAGTAGCTCAGGCCATAGGGGAAAGTCTCTCAATATGGCACACATCCCATTCATTCTGCTCTTCTAACCTAAGTCTAAAGTGCCCAAGACTGCAGTCGTCATCAGGGAGGGGGGGGTGCTCTAAAGTACCTGCACCATATTAACCTCCAGACAATTCAGGGATTTCACTATCAGTGCCAGAGCTGTGAACTCACGATTGATAGTTAGGAACATGTATCTGATATATGGTAACTCTGTGTAGCAGTTTCCATGAGAGTTGTGTTACTGTAGCAGAATGGCACCAATTAAGAGAGCCCTATTTCAGAGCAGGTGACACCAAGATGGACAGATCACATTGTAAAGACTTGAACCTTGTCAAAAAACTCTCAGTAATCCAGTGGGTAAATTCATCAAAAGCTGCCAATATTTTGGTAGGTAACCGCTGTATTTCCAAGGCACTAACTGCATCCTAATTTGCTGGTACTCAACAATATAAAATCACTGTGAGTGAGGCGGCACAGACACAGACTTCCCCTGCCAAAAATAGACCATGTAATTGACACTAATGTCACTGCCAATGATAATAGAGAACAGGAGTTACATTTTCAGTAGAAAAAGAGCAGCAGCCCATACAGAATCCAAACAAATTTTTCCTTCCTTATTTTGTGGTCACAAACTAATTTAATTTCAATGGATTCTGTTGTAACACAGTTGCAATAGTTGGAGCTGTAGACCAAAATTTTCATACTGTTGTACTCCATGTGCCGGCCAGTATCAGAGCAACATTATGCAGTCACTGAGTTACTGCTGCAACTGTGTGTAACTGTATTGTTTTGTATGACACAGTTTTTAACAGTCCTGACAGTCTGGCTGATGCAAAGCTACAAATATAATGAACCTGATTGACACCTGCCTTACATAGACCTGCATTATCCTTCACGGACCATGAAAGAGCCCTGATCTTCGAGGGACGCTAGAAAACACACTTAATTCAATACATGGCCAATCTTGTTTTTAAATGATACCTGCACAGGAAAGTTTGAATTTGACTAGACTCCCAGGTGTTTACCCATTGATGATATTTATTATTTCTGTTGAACGAGCAGTTTAATAATTACTTTGGTACAGTGTTGAGGAGGTCCCTCTTTTTTGGCCTCCCTCATAGTGGAGGGAGAGCAAATTATCCTAATATAAAAACCAGAGAAGATACTTCATTTGATGTACAGTTTTAGACTAATCTGCCTTACAAATTTCCTGTACAAGTGATATGAATTACCTCCTGCCCTGCCTGACGTCCCCATCATCAACATCTTATTGATATTTTGTCTTTCAAAGAGGCTGGAATACTATATGGCATCATCATTAGTGTTTTGTTACCACTCTACATGAGTAGACATTAGTGGCCCCCTCCCCATTTCCATCTGAAACGTTTTGTGTTATCAGTCCTTTCAAGTTGTAAGTAATCACTTCTTACTATGCTCATGTACAGGAAAATGGGATCCCCCTTCGGTTCTGTTCACAGTGCATCCCCTCTTCTTAATAGTAATCAGTTGACTGTGTGGTTTGTAGTCTGAACAACTTAATATATTGATGATTCGTGCAGCTGTTATAGTTCTTCAAATGAGTGTTGTTGATCACCATCTCCAGGGTGCCATAGTATAAATGCACACTCTTTGGTCCGTACCCATGGTTTCTATTTAATCACTATCAGAATGTTGTTACATGCTTCTGTCTGCAAGTGCAGAACTGCTCATCTACACCAAGAGCTCTAACAACACTAAGATATACCTAGTTTAGTCAAGAAGTACTTTATGGGGCTAGGTTTTGGCATCAAACTAGCTGTGCTATTTCATATGTATATTATCTCCTACTGAAGTGCTAGTTAAAACTCAAAACCCTATGCTACCTGAGTAGTACCTCCAAGAGTGTGGATTGTTCCATGTTTTTATAGCTCTACAAAGTCCTTATCGTATCCTTCTTCAGTTATGGAAGTCTGGCTTACATAGTGGCTGGTCCATCAGTGCTGTGGCTCGGTCCTGATTTACCAATGTTGGATCAATCTTGATTGGTGCTTTTTAGACAACCCCTGTTGGCAGCCTGTTGACAGAGCCAAGGGTTACTCTTTATGGATCAGACACCAACAGCTTGTACTTAACTGTGTTTTGCATGTCCATCGTCATCTGGAGTATCCAAATCACTGAATTCTTCCCCCAGCTAGAGGATACAAGTGCCACAAAAGTGAACCCAGTCTACCCTTGCCACTCATTGATGCTGACTTCATGTGTTTGGTAATGGGATATTGATGAGATCCTTATAGACTCCAAGACAGAAGAGATAGAGAAGATCCAATGGAGAGCAGCACGCTTCATTACAGGATCATTTAGTAATCGCGAAAGCGTTACGGAGATGATAGATAAACTCCAGTGGAAGGCTCTGCAGGAGAGACGCCCAGTAGCTTGGTACAGGCTTTTGTTAAAGTTTCGAGAACTTTATGGGGCTAGGTTTTGGCATCAAACTAGCTGTGCTATTTCACATGTATATTATCTCCTACTGAAGTGCTAGTTAAAACTCCAAACCCTATGCTACCTGAGTAGTACCTCCAAGAGTGTGGATTGTTCCATGTTTTTATAGCTCTACAAAGTCCTTATCGTATCCTTCTTCAGTTATGGAAGTCTGGCTTACATACTGAAGAGTCAACCAGTATATTGCTCCCTCCTACGTATATCTCACGAAGAGACCATGAGAATAAAATCAGAGAGATTAGAGCCCACGAAGCATACCGACAATCCTTCTTTCCACGAACAATACGAGACTGGAATAGAAGGGAGAACCGATAGAGGTACTCTCCGCCACACACCGTCAGGTGGCTTGCGGAGCATGGACATAGATGTAGATGTAGAACTCAGAAAAGGCTTACTTGAAGTCCAGTTAGCTAAGGAAGCTACCAAGAAAGACACTGGAAATAAAGATGCCAGGACCTGACCTGCAGATGACACTATTGTCAACTCATGGAGGTATGTCATGGCCACCATAAATAAATTATGTACTATAAAAAGCATCCATAATTATATGACAGTATTTCTTTTGAGCATCTCAATAAGAATGTACAATTTTCTTACACCCTCGTTTTGGCCTGTGTTCACATCCTTAGAAAAGTTGCTCCCTCACTGCATTTGTGACATCCACATCAGTTGCACATTTCTTGTTAGTGTATCACAGTTCTGTTGCTACATTGTGAACCATGAAAACAAGCTAACTCACTAAATTTATTCTTAGCTGATGACGGCCAAGCAGCAAATCACTGCAGCTGGTAAACCTGCCTGAATCCATATTGATTGTTTTTTTTTTTTTAAGCTTTTGAACTTCCTGTTCTTTTTATCAAGGTACTTTTTTAATTCATAATGCAATTTAATAGATTTGACCAACTTATCAGCTGGGGGTTGCCAATTGGATGTGGAAGGCGTGGCTCATGCTGTACTGCAAGCCTTGGGGGGACTCTGCTGCTTACAGACAACATATCTCGACCACCTCACTGTATTTTATTCTCCTTTCACAGCTGTTTTACTGTTACTCATCTTTTACTTGTTTCATCATTTTAAAAGAACCCAATAAGTGTCAGTTTGGCTGATTGCAGTGTTTCTTCTAAGAGGAACCTTACTTGATATAAAACCATAGGATGAAAGTACCAATGACCCTATAGTTTGTTCCCATTAACTGCATCGATCATATCCAGCTCCTTTCCCTGACTTGCTCTCTGCTCTTTCTCTTACTGCTTTCACAAAACAGGCTGGCTCTTCTTCATTTTAGCATCTTTTATTTTATTCATATTCCCTATACTTTTTCCACTGATCTCACCTTGTAGAAGGTGCAATACCTAGGTCTTCCTTCAGTTTTCGTCATCTGTCCTGGGATTTTTACCTCAAGGTAATTACTTATCAGCCCATGTTTTTTATGTAAATATAAAATTTTTATGTTTGAATTTCATTTATTCATTAGATTGATAGTCATGGTATTGGTGTAAATTGTTTAGATTTGCAAGTTATGTTATTGGCACTTTTGATTTAATACTGAGGCTGTAATCAAAGCACAGAAGTATGTTCATTACACTACATTTAGTATGCGTAGTGTTGCCTTCCATCAACTGCTCCAGGTACTTTTTGTTTTGCACATTTCTTTAATGTCCTCACAGTTCTTAAAATAAAATTCTTTTCTATAACCAACACCAGAATTAACTGAAGACAGTTCATAGATATATTGATATCTGACAAATCATTTACAAACTTGCAGCATGCTGCATGTAAAAACTAGGTCTGCAACTTGTCTTACAACTGAAATAAATGGTTGTAGCTCCATCATAAGTTGCAATGAGAGGTACCTATTTTTTATGTCATGATAGTGACGACACCAGTGACCATTTTTGAACCATCCATGCTGTAAGTGTGACAAATACAGGCAGTAGCCCATGTACAGAAACTGCCCACACAGTAATCAAAGCAGAACACGCTCAACTTAACAACGGCAAAATATTCCATGTAGGATGGACATTAGAATTCTCTAATATCCATCCTATGCGGTGTATTTTCCTTTTGTTAAATTGGCCATATACCGCTTTGATTACTGCAGGGGCACAATCTTTACGTGGGTTGTCATCTGTATTTGTGATGCTTACAGCATGGATGGTTTGAAAATGGTTACAGGTGTCCAAAACTAGTCCCCACCATCAAGAAATAAAAAATAGATCCTTCTCAATCAACTTATGACAGAGCTACAACCATTTATTGCAAATCGTGTACGTGTGACAAAGAGCAGCAATTCCATTACACTTCCTTGAGGCATGTCTGATGTTACATTCATGTCTCCACCTAGAACAACAAACAGAATTGGCTAATAATCCTCTGCTATCTCCGCTCATATTTTGAATGCATGTGTGTTGTTTAACCACGAAGCCTTTCATGGCAGATTTGTTGCAGTAAACATTCTTGGTGTAGTTGTCACATTAATTCTCTATGAAAATCCAAAAGTCTGACAATATCCACCTGTGTCTTCACCATGAAAGCAACTGACTGTTGAAGAAATAATGGAATCACACAGATGTAACTGATGCAGTATTTCCCATTGTGCCCGGAAGTTAACATTTGCACCAGTGATGACATGTTACTCACAATGTCTTTGTTTCCATCATGATCTATATGTCAGGACATACCTGAGTGCCTGCTTCCACCACATAGTGATTGTTTGGTTGATTCATGCAGGGAGACAAAACAACAGTGGGATTGGAAGATTAAATGTGGTGTGGTTTCAACTCCCTCATCACATCATCTGCGTTTAGGGACTTCTTTCTCTGTACCCATTGTGTGTAGATGTTTCCCATGGCAAGTCATGAGTCCTACCATCAATTTATTCTCTCTCCTGTTCAAGCCCAGGATTACAGAACTTCTCTTCTAACATGGTTTTGGCATCATTAGCTTGCCATATTTCTGTTTTTGGATCTTAGTCCAATATTCTGTGTGCTGGCTCCTAACCCAGCTACATGGGTTTGTTCTTGCCATTACCTTAGTGAATGCGTGTAGATGCCACAATCCTTGTAGCACCAATGGAAATTCTCCTCCACTCTTACTGCTACAGCAGATATTTCCACTTGGAGTACCATGGCCAGAGAGCACTATAGAGAGATATCACTCTGTAGCCTAGGCTGTACTCCATATACCCTGACCTCAGCACCTCCATCTGTTTTTGATCCTCCAGTAAGCCAGCCATATTAAGAGTCATTCTTCCACTGCTCCCTGCTTCCATTTAATTCCTTGAAAGGTTTCTGAAGCAGCTGGAAGTTATTGTATAGTCAGTTGGTATTTCCCTAACCAGTTGTATATTTATACCACATTCAGTATATTAGTGTGGGATTTTGGGTTTCCTAATGGTTTCCAGTTATTTCAAGTTTTTAACCTGTTTGACCCTGCTGCTGCCTCAAGTGTAACTCAAATGTCAAGCATGGTCTCCATCCTAGCAGTTGGTATGCTGCTAATTCTGCCTGTTATGGTTTTCAGATGGAAAACCAGTTCTAAGTAAAGAAGGGAAAGCAAAAAGGTGGAAGGAGTATATAGAGGGTCTATACAAGGGCAATGTACTTAAGGGCAATATTATGGAAATGGAAGAGAACATACCTCCCACAAGTCCAACCCCTCATCCAAGTCGTGGCAGATGAGCAATGGCATTAGGTAGGAGATTGCCTGTAGGAGCGAGGTACAGTGAGGACTGTATGTGCCTCGGGACACAGTAGCTGTGAAGGTCCTACAGGAACCCTGTAAAGTGGCAGCTAATGAGGCTCTGGTGAAGCTATGATAGACCCAGCAAGGCAGTAGTGGATTATGATTTCTGCTTTCAAAAATAGAATGGGCCTCAGAAGGGATAGATTTAATTAACGAAGAGTTGGCTGTAAACAAGGACTAAGATTTGGAACATTAAATATACAAACATTGACTGGAAAGGTAGAGGAGATGGTAGACATGATGGAAAGAAGGAAGATAGACCTATTGGGGTTAGCTGAAACGAGATGGAAAGGATAAGGAAGGAGAGAACTGAGGAAAGGCTACCAGCTGTACTGGAGTGGAAATGAGGAGGGAAAGAGAAATGGAGTTTGAATAGTAGTAAGAGATGGATTAAAAGAGGAAGTGAAGAGAATAAGTGATAGGATGATGAAGACCAAAATATCACTCAAGGGGATGACCATAGAGGTAATTCAAGTGTATGCGCTGCAGGTGGGTTGCACTTCTGAGGAGAAGCAAGAGTTTGAAGAGGAAATGCAGAAGCAGATGGGAAGGAAGAATATGATAGTAATGGGGGATTTAAACGCACATGTTGGTGGAGAAAGATAAGGCTGTGAAAGTGTGCTTGGACCAGACGGTTGGGGCTGCTGAAATGAGGAAGGTGAAAGGCTATTGGAGTTCTGTCAAAGGAATGGCTTGCTGATTGGGAACTCTTGGTTCAGGAAAAGAGAGAGCCACAAGATTACCTGGTACAGTCAAGACTTAAAGAGAAAGTCAGTAGTTGACTACTTCCTGTACGATAGTGAGATGAATAGGAACATCATTGACATTAAGGTAATACCATCAGAGACCTTGGATAGCGACCACCATTTGCTGGTAATGAACTTGAGAGGGACTAAGGGTAATAAAAGGACAGAAAACCAAGAAAGATGTATAAGGTTACGGAAGTTGAAGCAGGAAGAAGTCAGGCTACAGTACCTACAAGTAGTAAAGAAAAGCATCCCAAAGGATGAACCAAAAATGGTTGAAGAGGAATGGGGTAGATTTAAGGGAACATTATTAAGTGCGGCAGAAGCAATATGTAGGGGGACAAGCAAAAAAAGAGATGGAAAGAAACACACTGGTGGAATGATAAAACAAAGGATATAGTATAAAAGAAAAATAGAGCCTTTAGCGTATGGTTCCAGAAGGGAACAGTAGAGACAAGAAAAGAGTATCAGGCAAGAAAGAAAGAAGGAAAAAGAGTGGTGGCAGAGGAAAGAAGAAAGTGGATGGAACAGTGGACCAGAATGATGGAGGAGAATAGCGAAAGTTCAAAAAAGGTGTTATGTGGGATGATTAAAAGTAAGAGGAAGAACGGTACGACAGATTATGCTCGAATGGTGAACAAAAGTGGACAAGATGTGGAGAATAAGGAGGAATTCAAGAAAATGTGGAAGGAGTATTTTGAAGTACTCCTGAACCCAAATGGAGACCTGGATGAAGAGGAACAAGCCGAGGAGAAAAAAGAGGAGGAACAGCAAATAGAAAAAGACCTTACATGGGGAGAAGTGGAAGAGGTATTGGGCAAGATGAAGGGAGGGAAGTCACCAGGTCTGGATGAGATATGTGTAGAGATGGTGAGAGCAGCAGGAGAGGTGGGGATACAATGGGTATATCGAGTAATGAAAATTGTGTGGAAACAGAAGATGATCCCAGAAGACTGGAAGAAGGGAATAATTGTCCTGATCTTTGAGAAGGGAAATAGAAAAGAGTGCAAGAATTATTGGGGGATAACATTGATGAGTCATTATACAGTGATTTTTGAGAAAATTTTGGACGCATGAATTCGGGCAAAATTAGAAGGAAGAATGAGAGAAGATCAAGGTCCACAGTGGATCCAATTTTTGCTGGAAGACAACTGCAGGAGCAGCACTATGAACATGGAATAGATCTACTACTGAACTTCCTGGACATTGAAAAAGCATACGATACTGTACGTAGAAGCAAACTGTGGGAAACCCTGGAGAACAGAGGAGTAGCAAAACAGATTATTTGGAGGATAAGGGAAATGTACCATGGAAATGTGAGCTGTGTGAAAGTGGGAAGAGAGAGACCAGCTTGGATTGATCAGAAGAATGGCTTGAGGCAAGGAAGTACACTTTCACCATGTGTGCATGTGAAACATGGACAAAAAATCGTTTAGACAAGAAGAGAATATAAGCTTTCAAAATATGATGCTCCAGAAAAATACTGAAGATTAGATGGGTAGATTATGTAACTAATGAGGAGGTACTGAATAGAATTTGGGAGAAGAGGAATATGTGGCACAACTTGACCAGAAGAAGGGATCGGTTGGTAGGACATGTTCTTGAGTCATCAAGCGATCACCAATTTAGTATGGGAGGGCAGTGTGGAGGGTAAAAATCACAGATCGATACCAAGAGATGAATACACTAAACAGATTCAGAAGGATGTAGGGTGCAATAGTTATTCAGAGATGAAGAAGCTTGCACAAGATAGAGCAGCATGGAGAGCTGCATCAAACCAGTCTCTGGACTGAAGACCACAACAACAACAACAACAACAACAACAACAACAACATGGCTAAGCAGGCCAGTCTGTGATCTTACCAATCTCCTTAGCTGGTAGCTTCTGTTGTACTTTATTCCACCATACTGTAGCCCCATAACTTATCTTATTACTGCGGTGTATATCTAGTCCAAGGTAGTTGCACATTTAGGATTATGCTTAGACAGTTCACTGTTCCCTCTACTCATAGAGGTTTCTTAAAGAGCTTGAGATTTCAGTGTATTTTCCGGATATGCTTCCTTACGAATGGTACTACAACAGTAATCTTGGGACTGATCCTTAGATCCTGTTTTCTGCACCAGTTCTGCACTGTGCTCAACATTGTACCTTTGTTCTAATTGTACTAGCAGATTTGCCAAACATTACTATGAATAAATTATCTTCATATCACTAGCAAAAGTAACATGTAATAGTTAACTTTTTGATGAGTTTGTTCACTGCTATATTCCTCAGTAATGGGGACAGAACCCCTCCTTGTGGATACCATCTTCTGGTGTTTCTCATTCAATGTGATAGCTTCTACTTTTCATTAACTCAGCATGATCTTACAATCGACCTATTTATGTGGTCTCAAAGTGTAATAACTTCAAGTTGAACAAATATATTTCAAGGAAGACGCAATACATGAAAGTCACAGATCAAGTAAACAGAGTAAGACGTGTGTACACTTTAACAGTCAAATCATAACTGAGTCCAAGCCTAGCGGCCGCTGGTTGGCTGGCCGCTTAGGCGGCGCTGCTGCTGCATGGCTGACAGACAGCGCCGCATGTAGAGGACGTGCGTAACTGCGCGGCGGCACTTTGAAAGATCGGCGAGTCACAACACTTTTCCCCCGTTTGAATTTTTGCTCAGGTCTTGATAGAGGTGGCCTGTAGATTGCTAACATCCATGGGTGTTGTTTGACTGGCCGTAAAGTCTCGAGGAGGAGGCTTCCCGTACGGACGGAAGTGTCCCCAATGATAACGGGTCAAGATGACAGGAGATGTGGGGGTCGAATCTGCTGGGGCCCCATGCACCAATCTGCCCGTTGCGGCAAGTCCGGTTGTTATAACAGGAGACATGGGCGATGTGTCCACGTCCATAGGAGAAGGAGGCGAATAGAGTTGCTCCGACAGATGATGGTCATCTGGTTCCTGCATGGGCACATCTCCTGGTGGCATCAGTTCTTGTGCTGGCACCGATATGATAGTGAGAGGACTGCGTTGTGAGTAATGAGAGATTCCAGTATCCCGAGTGTCAGGTAGAGCCGAAGGTGGTGTAGCGGCATCCGGAGCAGGCATTGCTGGCACACAAGGCCGAAGCTGGTCCGAATGACGCACTGCAACACCCGTGTCCATCTGGATTTCTTACAGGCGTCGGCCACAGTGTCGTAAGATGCGGCCAGGACTCCATTTTGGCCGCCTGCCATATCCCCGTACCCATACAAGGTCGTCGGCGGTGAACCAGCCAAGTGAAGGCGCCCACGGCCATGAGGTGGAAGGCCGCAGAAGATGAAGTAGCGTGCGGGGCTGTCAGCCATGTAAGAGCTCAGCCCATGGGGGTTAAACGGTAAGAATCCAGAAATTGGAGAAGCACATCTTCAGCAGAAGAAGTCAGGAGCTCCCTCATCTGAGCCTTAAATGTGCGGACCAGTCGTTCAGCCTCACCGTTTGACTGTGGATGGAAAGGAGGGGCTGTGACATGCACGACGCCATGACAGGCGCAAAAATCCACAAAATCGGAAGAGGCAAATTGCGGACCATTATCAGTAACAAGAGTAGAGGGAAGGCCTTCCAAAGAGAAAATGCGAGCTAGAGCATTGGTGGTTGCCGCGGTGGTAGGCGAAGTGCTACAGACAATGAAAGGAAAGTTAGAGTAGGCATCAATAATGAGAAGCCAATAAGTACCTAAAAAAGGTCCTGCGAAGTCAGCATGAATAAGTTCCCAGGGCTTCTCAGGCGAAGGCTACGGTGACAAAGATGACTTCGGGGCGGCGGCCTGTGACGCACAAGGGCCACAGGCAGCGACCATGTGTGCGATTTCAGAGTTGATGTCAGGCCAGTACACATGACAGCGCGCCAGAGATTTTGTGCGAGAGACACCCCAGTGCCCTTGGTGAAGGAGGCGCAAGACAGAAGCACGCAAAGATGCAGGTACCACAACACGCGGCGAAGCATTTTCGGTGGAAAGGAGGATAACACCATCCCTAGCCGTGAGGCAGTAATGCAAAGCATAGTAGTTCCGCAACGGATCAGAAGTCTTAGCGGACGGACGATCTGACCAACCCTTCTGAATACAGTGTAAAACCCGGGAGAGGGTAGGGTCAGAACCCGTGGCAGTCGCCAGCTGGTCCCCGGTGATGGGGAACCCATCCACAACCCGCTGCTCAGCAACATCCAGGTGGAAACACAAAAGTTCGTCCCTATCGAATGCCAGATCAGGACCCATGAGAAGGTGAGACAGTGCATCAGCATTCGCATGTTGAGCCGTCGGCTGGAAATGAATCTCATAATTGAAACGAGACAAGTAAAGAGCCCAACACTGGAGGCAGTGTGCAGCCTTGTCGGGAAGTGAAGTTAATGGATGAAACAAGGAAACAAGTGATTTGTGATCCATAACAAGATGAAATTTGGATCCATAGAGAAAAAACACCAAACTTATGAAGAGCATAAATAATGGCCAAAGCTTCTTTTTCAGTTTGAGAATACTTTTGTTGGGCACCCATGAGCGTTTTGGAGGCATAAGCAAGGAGTTGTTCAGAACCATCAGAAAAACGGTGCGCAAGGACTGCACCTACCCCGTATGAACCGTCAGAAAAACGGTGCGCAAGGACTGCACCTACCCCGTATTGAGAGGCACCTGTGGCAAGAACAAGATGTTGGCCAGGTTGATAAGTAGCCAGGCACGGGGCCTGTTTCACCACAGTCTTCAATTTCTGGAAAGCCACATCACATGACGTGGACCAGTGAAAAGGCAATTTTTTATGCAACAGGAGATGCAACTGCTGAGCCACCGAAGCAGCAGATGGTAAAAACTTGTGATAGTATGCTATTTTCCCCAAGAAGGCCTGCAGTTCCTTAACAGATGTAGGGCGAGGAAGGGCATCGATCGCAGCAACAGTTTGCTGAAGCAGACGAATACTATCCCGAGAGAGTTGAACCCCGAAGTACGTGATAGATGCCTGAAAAAATTTTGATTTCTGAAGATTACACCTAAGACCGGCAGTCTGTAAGACATGAAAAAGTGTGCGGAGATTTTGAAGATGTTCGTCAGTGGTGGAGCCAGTGACAACAGTGTCGTCCTGATAATTTATACACCCAGGGACAGTGAGCAATAATTATTCCAAGAATTGCTGAAATAGAGCAGGGGCACTGGCAACCCCGAATGGCAATCGTTGGTATTGATAGAGGCCAAAAGGCGTGTTAAGGACCAGAAAGTGCCGGGAAGCAGCATCGAGAGGAAGTTGATGATAAGCTTCTGACAGGTCAAGTTTAGAAAAATACTGGCCTCCAGCAAGTTTAGTGAACAATTCTTCAGGTCGAGGCATAGGGAAGTGTCGATAAGGCATTGAGCATTTACAGTGGCTTTGAAATCACCACAGAGACGAATATCACCATTTGGCTTAGCAACGACAACGACAGGAGAGGACCACTCACTGGAAGTGACAGGAAGCAAGACCCCTGAAGCAGTGAGACGATCCAGCTCCCGTTTGACCTGATCACGAAGGGCCACAGGAATTGGCCTAGCCCAAAAAACTTAGGCCGAGCAGTGGATTTGAGCATGATAGGAGCTTCAAAGTCATTTGCACGGCCTTACCCAGGAGAAAAAAGGGACGAAAATGTCGTCGACAAGGAATCCACTTGAGCATAAGGAACAGCATCAGAGACGATATTGACAGAGTCATCTATGGAGAACCCAAAAACGCGAAAGGCATCGAAACCAAAAAGATTCTCCGTGTTACTTTGGTCGACCACAAATATGGGAAAAGTGCGAATGACAGATTTGTAAGATACCTCAGCATCAAATTATCCCAAGAGAGAAATCTTCTGTTTATTGTAAGTCCGTAATTGCCTAGTGATAGGTGACAGGATTGGAGAACCCAACTGAAGATACGTCTGAGAATTGATGATAGTGGCAGCAGAACCAGTATCCACCTGCATGCGAACCTCTCGACCAAGTATTTGGACAGTGAGGAATAACTTCCCTGAAAGGGAAGAAGTACAATTGACAGACAACACATTGACAGACAATACATGAACATCATGTATGCGGTCGGATTTGCAAACGGATGACACATGACCCTTTTTTTTGCATTTGTGACACACGGACACCGCGGACATGAAGGAAGTTGCCGTGGGTTTTGCTGCAGTTTCTTAGAGGTTTGTTTACGGTTAGGCTGAGGCTGTGCTTGAGAGCGTACTGCGGCCATGTTGGCCGGCAGGGACACACCACACGCTTCGTCAACATTGCACACAGGTTGTATTTCCCCAATGTCGCCCCATGCCTCTATTTTCGCTCCAGCGGCGCAAGAAATTTCAAAAGACTGAGCGATGGATAGGACTTCATCTAGAGTCAGATTTGCCAACTGAAGGGTACATTGCCTAACTTCTTTGTCAGGCGCCGATCGGATAATAGCGTCCCGTACCATGGAATCAGCATAGGATTCTTTGTGAACTTCAGTAACAAATTGACACTTTCTACTGAGGGCGTGAAGTTCAGCAGCCCAAGCTCAATAGGATTGATTCGGTTGTTTTTGACAATGATAAAAGGCAACAAGAGAGGCTACCATATGTGTTTGCTTTTGAAAATAGACGGACAGAAGTGAGCAGATTTCAGCATAGGACAAAGACGCAGGATCTTTTAAAGGAGCCAATTACGACAACAACCGATACATTTGAGGTGAAATCCATGAAAGGAACAGAGACTTACATGTTTGTTCATCTGCGACATGAAATGTCAAGAAGTGCTGTTGAAGACATTTTTCGAATCAGACCAGTCTTCCGCAATCTCGTCGTAATGAGGAAAAGTAGGTAGAGACAATGACGAGAGACGCCTCGCATTTGATGGTGCAATGAAATCACGAATCGCATTTGTGAGAAGCATTTGCTGTTCTATGAGACCTTGCAATAGTTGCTCTAAAGTATCCATGGAAACATGTGGGTCAACTATGGAAAAGAAAAATCCCATCCTCGTCGCCAATTGTAATAACTTCAAGTTGAA
Source organism: Schistocerca piceifrons (assembly GCF_021461385.2). Lineage (NCBI taxonomy): Eukaryota > Metazoa > Arthropoda > Insecta > Orthoptera > Acrididae > Schistocerca > Schistocerca piceifrons. The sequence continues at coordinate 663,700,337 of NC_060140.1, read as the reverse complement.
CAAATATATTTCAAGGAAGACGCAATACATGAAAATTACAGATCAAGTAAACAGAGTAAGACGTGTGTACACTTTAACAGTCAAATCATAACTGAGTCGGAGTCTAGCGGCCGCTGGCTGGCTGGCTGCTTAGGTGGCGCTGCTGCTGCATGGCTGGCAGACAGCGCCACATGTAGAGGACACGCGTAACTGCGTGGCAGCACTTTGAAAGATCGGTGAGTCACAACAGAAAGTCATGCTCTTTTGCAGCTCTAACCATGGATTTGAAGGTCATGTTGTTAGAAGCCCCTTCAGCGTCTAGGAAGGTGCAGAGATCAATTTCCTGAGTGTGTAGTGCTTTTTCCAGCCTCTCAACAAGTTGTGAAGTATTGTTTCACATTATTTTCCTGGCTGATATGCACGGTGGTTTTCATTCAGAGAAACCTTATTTAACCTCCCTTCCCTAACATGCACGTTAACCAGTTTTTCTAATTCCTTGAGGAGGAGGAGGAGGACAGGCTGATGAACTTCACATCCTCAGCCTTGGTATGATCAAGTCCCCTTGCCTTTTGAATGAAAACAACCTTCACTGTCCTCCTAGCATTAGGAATGACTCCTGCTTATAAGCTGACTCCAAACAGTTTGCATAGGAATATAATTCACCCCCTCTTGCTTGTTTCAGTACAGCTGGAAAATATCCGTTAGGTCCTGGTGACTTGAATGTTTGAAACATTCCCAAAATCCACTAGATAAAAAAAAAATCACATTCCCTGGCATGTTCCCAGTTCTCCAGTTGGCTTCCCGTAAACCAATACCTCAATACCTCCAAGATACTGAATCATGGTCTGTGTTACCGACCAGAGTGCACTGGGGGAAGTGAGTCTTGAGCAGCACATCCGGCATCTCATGCTCTGTCCTTGTCTACTCACAATACTCCTTCCTCAGGGATCCTCATGGATTGTTTGGTATTATAGTGAGGCACATGTATATGTACCTTCCACCTCCTCACAGAATAAATTTCAGGATGGTAACATTGCTTGCTTAATCACAAGGTTGTGTTTGGCTAAGACCTTCCAATAATTTGCCCATCGACCTTTCCATCTTACTGTGTTGGCGGTTTATCTGCATCATTTACAACCACCAACTTACCGCCATGGTCACTTCTGATGTCTTTGTAACCTGATGGTAACCTGCGAGAACCTCAAGTGCAAATCCAGGCCTTGTTGTCATGTTGCCCTCATGGACTTGTCACCGACTTCCACTACAAGGCTTCGCTGTCAAGAGCTTCTGGTTCTGTGCCTGTACTCGCTCAAACAGAGTATTTTTAGGAGTAACTGTAAGAAGTTTTGCTATCCAAATTGATATCTTTGTGGTCATGAAGACCTTGGCCACTCTCTGGACCAGCATCTTCATCTCCTCCCATGTTGATATCTTGGGCACCATCCTGTTAAGCCAATCCACTGTCCCCACCCTCAAACAGACAGAGATTGGAGCACTTTTTTTCCAGATAGATCCTCCTGCCTTTGCTTCCCACTCAGTTTTCTCAAAGAGAGCGTCTGAACGAGCTCCACCTGCTGCAGGGTGATGTTGACCAGTGGATATCCCTTTTGGATAATTGCCATCCTGAAAACCAAATCTGTAGTGCCATAGGTCTGTTTCTGTACTGTTTTGCCTTGGCTTTTTCTGAATCTGATCATCCTGAGAAGTGGGAGTATTAAACTCCGCCTTTGTTCTCTTATTCCCTGTGTTGGCAGTAGACGAGGTCTGTTTATCCCCTTTACTCTGAGACTGTCTTTCTTGGAGGTCTTAGGTTCAAGACCTTTTAATTTCCTCCATTTATGTTTAAGGAACCATTCTTTGGCTTCCTTTTTCTCTCTGTTATTTGAGAATTTTCCTTCTCTGAGCCCCAGACAAGGATTTGATCTTGGGCTGGTCCAACTTCTCAGAGATGATTTTTACTTCTTGGTCCAGTTTATTTCCCAATCCAGTTGTGTAAACAGCTTTCATTGGTTCCAACCACAATGATTTGGCGTTTGAAGTCTCACAAAGTCCCTCAGCTGTTTTTGTTTTTTTATTTTTATTTTTTTTTAATTTTATTTATTTATTTATTTTTATTGTCAACACCACAGAGCCCCATGTGGTGCAAACACCACAGAGCCCCATGTGGTGCAAGTCTCATTACTCAGGGAGGTCACCCAGCATATCTGGGCTCCATCCATGACACATCTTTCCACCCGTCAGCATGGATTGCATCATATCTTAGCTTGGATATCTGGGATATTGGGGAAGCACTGTGAGAGTGGGTGTGGGAGAGTTCTGGCATTATGGAACACTGTATCTGGTTCATCCCCTGAGGCCAAACTGGCATGGGAGGCCCTGCCAATAGCTGCACTACAGACAGCGTAGCCATCAGCTTCAAGAAACATACAATCCTCTCCTCCCACATGGTCAGTTCTTTGACAAGGTGGTGTCCCCCTGGAGAGTTCCCGCGCATTACTGTGTGGATGTCCCAAATCTCTAATAAAAGTGTTGACATACATTCTAATTTCAACAAATAAAGTATACCTCCAAGTCCTACTTTTAGTACAGTTGGCCCCCAACATATAGATTGGCCAATAAATAATGCACATGTATTGTTGGTCACTTTGATCGATGTATTACAAACTTGTGGAAGTTTGCTGACATCACCAAACAAAGAAGAATTGATGCAGATCGCCACAAGGTCAGTAATGTTGTATATCTATTTACAAAAGTGCTTCATACACAGAGTTTACTCCCTGACCACTTCATTCCAATAATCTGCAAATCTTTCAATACAAATTGAATATCATTTTGTGCCGCTGGGAAGTATTATGAAATGACCAATGGGTTCACTTTTGTGGCTAATTTTTTCATAGGTTGTACCTTTGTCATTTGGCCCCAGCGAAAGGAAACATTGGAGTAATTCATTGATCACATCCCACCAAAAAGTTCAACAGAAAAATTGAGAAAGAAGTAAAATTACACTTCTGTTGTTGTGCAATGGAAGGTAGATGAACAGCCTGATCACTCAAGGAAATGTGACCTGACCTACACAGACAATTATCTCAACAGGCACAGTTCCCATCATTCCACCCAAAAGAGTGCTGTGCTGAATACTCTGATATATAGAGGGAAATGCTGTACTGGTGCCATAAGAAGATGTTAATAATTTGGATTATTTTGAAGTGTGGGGCTGGCAGGTACTTTCACCATCAGAAACTCACATGTCTAAGTCTGCACCTCCACAGTCTCTTGCTATGATTACCACTGTAAAAGTCTAAATTGATTGATGTATTAACTCTCTTTGGAACAGAGTGATATTTACCTCTTCTTTCTTGAAGAAAAAGATGCAGCATCCAGTTCTGTGATGAAGAAGGCAGTATAGTACAATCACAAATAATGTTGCCATGTTTTCTGAAGTTTGCAGGCTATGATGTATCCAGCTATCATTTTCAAGATGAAGCAGTTTAGAAAAGAAAGAAACTGTTTCCCTTTCCAGAAGATGTATTGTAAAAACTTTACACAAATATATATTGTTGTCTGACATATACACAATATGTCCACACAGAATCACAGATGGGAAGAGACCAACAGTTGAAGAATGAAAAATTTGCTATAAACTTTAGAAAACAGTAGAATGCCTCATCTTTATTTCTGTGCATATCTCTTTTTGGTGTGAGCATGTTTATATTGCATCTCTGCCTGGTACAGTGTTCATATACTTATGAAACAACATACTATATATGGCTAAACCAAAATAAGATCTATCACATTAACCCCCCCCCCCCCCCCCCCCCCTCACTGTACATACATAACATAAATAATAAAATTTCATGTGGAAGCACCACTTAAACTACTTTATGGCATGGCTGGAGTTTAAATCTCCTTATCTGTGGCCTGTTTATGTTTTATTTATCCCCTGAGTGTGTCAGCTTTGTTTGTGTTGTAATTAATTTACATGAAATTTAATAAACTTTGAAGACTCAGTTTCTGAGAGATCATGACTTGACAAAGGGTATGTTTGAAATAGTCTTTTGCTTCATTATTGAGGTGTAACCACCACCCATGATTTGCACTGCCACATCTCCACACATTAAGGGGTGTTCATTGTTTGCATACCTTGTGGTGCCATCACTGCAATTATGGAAAACAGTTCAGCGTTAGATCTGTACCTTTGTAGACAACGACAAATTGCATGTCGTTATAGTGTCCATAAGATAGCTCTGTAAGGTAAGTGCACATTGATGTGTGTTTGGTTAAAAAAACTGATTCTGCGACATAGACACTATAAAGTTCTAACCATTGTTGTATAGACCACATCATCTGTCACATATTTCAGTGGCCCAAAGGCCATCCTGTATCATCAGCATCACATTCAGAGTTCACCATATTCCAGGTAAGTCCATAAATTACTTGATTTCATTCCTCCTTCATAGACAAGTTCAGCACCCAACACCACCATGAAGGGCATTTATACCTTTTTTGTCATTGTAGGCATACACAAGTTTGATCACTACTTCACATGAGTGTGTATTCCTCATTCAACACACACACTAAACATATGATATTTAGACACTTTTTCTTAAAGTCTCTTTTCATTTCACATATGCTACGCTTACTTTTCATCAACAGTTTTCCTTACATGTCATTGTACAAGTGCGTAAAATTTTATATGATTTAAATAAAAACATGATGTAAATTTGCTCCTTATAACTACACACAAATCTCATTTTAATATTAGCTGACAAGCAATGTCTAATACATGTTACATATATACAAGTTTATACATGTATTTGTCACATCATTTTCAATGTTTGTATAACAATATTATACAAGCCAATAGCATTTAAGAAGTCATTTTCACCTTAAAAATTCATAAGGCAGCATTTCCATGACAAGTTAATTCTCACCATTGATAACTCATTTATGTTTACAATTTTTATGGTGAGCTAGTACTCTCCTTAACTTTTAAACTCAAGACTCATGATGTAATCTTTATTTACACAAGTAATTTGCAAAACATATTAAATGTCAGGACAGACTCTATATAGCATTTCCAACATAAGCAAACATAACTATGCTTAGCCATGCCTCTCTCAAATATACCAGGTGGTGGTGTATGAGTGTACAGAGAGTTGTGATAAGGAATGGAATGTACCCTTTGTCATCTCCTGCTGAAATCCATCGTTTGCACATCACATAATAATTGAGCAAATTCTCTGTGAACATTTCATTGCGTTTTGTGACAAACTATTTACTCAGCATTTGCAGCACTTATAGATAAAATTCTAACACCATTGTGTCATGCATGTTTATTAATGTCGTTTGCTTAAAAGTACCTATAATAATTGTACTTCAGTGTACTTAATTTATACTTTTCACTGCGGGGTGCAATTCCCGTATACTACAATATGTATATATGTAAATACTTTACTACGAAACTTGTGTCAAAAGAAATGTTCATGGGAGGACATTCAGGTAAGCCATAACCATGTGTAATTGTGTTGTGAACACTAATATTCGGCATTCATATCTATTACTTGCATTTTTCAATGTACGGTTCACACTACCACGTTCATACAAAAATTTATCTATAAATAATCAGTCATATTACATGTGACCCATTTCTTTTGGGACCAGCTACCTAAATTCTCTTTCTTCTTATTACTGGGATGTGTCCTTGCATCATTCCATGTAAAAAAACCTTAATATTAACTAATAAACTATGTATGTAGTTGCTCCAAGGCCAGTCAATGTATCATTCACACTTACCACATGTATATTTTCATTCACCACACAAATGTTTTTAGTTCATTATTTTCTGACTGATTCTCAGATTTCAACCCTTTTTTGTAAGAGTGCAAATATTACAGCATGTCCTTTGCTTTGACTTATCATTTCTGTCTCTTCCACATTTATACATGAGTGCACATGAAATGAATAGGTATCTTTCTAGAAGAGGCACAGTGTCATTATCCCCTCTCATAGCTTATTCAGAGTGTGAGGCTATCTCTAGATTTATTCATTCTACCATGGTATATACAGATTTCTTATAGCATAGTGCTTAATTTATTTTGTTTATAGCCGTAATGTAATTTTTGTGTGTAAATTGTAAACAGTAACCTTATATGTAGATGTCTTCCTGTAGTTAGTTCATTTTCTTTCCTTCCATGTAAATATTTCCTTATCTTGGTTTTCTTTCTTATATTAGTTTTATTCTTATAGTGTAGAACTCAGTATTTATTTTAGTAATCAATTTATGTTCATAATCTTTTGGGTTTATTCTACTTCATATACAGATACTTATGGTAGCTGAGCATCTGGAATGTTAAGCAGCATGTTGGACTCGTTTTGCCTTCTTGCATGCACTGAGGTCACTGTCCTGCATTGCAGATATCTGCTGCTCTTGTGCATTGCCTCTTGTTGTAATGCTACATCATTTATTTCTCCCCACCAAATTTATCAAATTGCAGTTGGGAGGCACATGTATTTTAGTAGTGAATTCGCATCATGGCGATTAAATTCAGCTTATTACTTATTTCACAACATCTCTTTGCCAGTGAATAAGATCTTAAATTACTAATTACTTACCTCATATCTTTCTACACACATATAAATAGCAAGAGAGAAACTTATCCTAAAACTAAGTGAACATCTTTCGTAATTTATAGTGAAATGTTTTCATTATACTTAAGCACAATAACTTCATGAGTTAGCTTAACCTTCTGTCAAACCCATTCCACCTACAAATTCTTTTAGGCCTGTGTGTGGATAAGGCCATTATCCTTTCCACTTATAGGGTAAGGTAGTGTATTTGATCCTGGATGAGGGTCTGGGCCAGTGTATAAGAGTTGCAATTTCCATGTTTGGTAGACTTGGGTTCATTTGCAGAAATACTTTTTGTCTTATCCGGAATTGTCAGTGCACCTTAATCTATTGTCATAAGACTTTTTTTCTGTGCTCGGCCTTTTCTCCTAGATTAATCAAGGCTCGGCATATTTTTTCCTCAAATGACATACCTCCCTTGGGTAATTAGGCAGTGGTTTTTCCCACTGATCCATACCTCATTTCTTCTATGTTGATGTAAAACCTGTCAAAGTATGATTTACTGAAGTGGTGAGACAAACTTGACCCATTTTGTACTTTTCTGTGGTGTATAGCAACGCATCAATCTATTAAATTCCGTAAACCCCCTTCCTATGGGGATTTTTGGGGTGGGGTGGTGATACTTGTATGTGTTTTATTTTATTTGTGATCATGAATTCCTCCCATCTGTTACCTGTGAAGTACGATGCATTATCCCTTAACACTATCTGTGGCTTCCCTACTCTCGGGAGAGAATCATATATAATTATTCTAATAATAGAACTAGCAGTCTCTGACCTCACTACATACAATTTAACATGATTGGGAAAAACACCATGTAAGGCAATTAGATACTTAACACCCCCTTTTCCTTTTGGATAGGGGCAGCAGCATCCAATGATACTAATTCTAAAGGTTTTGTGGGAACTATTGGATGCAGTTCAATTCATTTTGATTTGTGGGAATGTTTGGTCTTTGGACATTTTTGAATTAGTTCAAAAATTTGGTGCAGCACATTGGGGAAGTAGCAGTAAAATTTTATCTTATCAGTGCATTTAGAAATACCTTAATGACCCCATACATTGTGAGTGTGAAGATGAATTCATTTACAAGCTTTTCAGGTAAACATACACACCACTGTTCTTAGTTAGGTGTACGTCAGTGAAACAGTACTCCTGTATGAATAGTATAATTTTTTTGAAAGTCATTATTATCGTCTCCTTCACGTAGTTTGGGTCTTATCTTTTTCCGGCATGGGTCTTCTTCTTGCAATTGCTTCAGGCCATTCTACATTTTTACATAATAGGGTTGGTGTTTTTCGTCTTGCATAAGCAGGACACAGATTTCAGAATTCTGTTCAGTCACTTATGAAAATTAATTTAACCTTAGCGATAGCCTTCACAAGGCCTCAGCAGTTATGTTGTGTTTACCTCTGATGAATACTACTTCGAAATTGAATTCCTGCAATTCATGGTACCATCTGGCTATTCTTCTGTGCAGCAATTTGCATATCAAGAGAAAAGAAAATGCTTGGTGGTTACAGTAGACTTAGCCGTGTTTTCCACACAAATAATATTCGTATTTCTTAAAAGCCCACACTATAGAGAGAGCTTCGAGCTCTGTTTCTGAATATAATCACTCACATTCAGTACGAGTTCTGTTTGCAAAACAAATTATCTTAGGAGTTCGTTGTCTACCTGTTTCGGTGACTTGGAATAAGCCTGACCCCAGACTCTGTGAAGATATATCAATGCTTAAACAAAACTCTTGTGTCATTTCTGGGTGATGCAATATATTTGCGTTGGGTAGAGCTAGTTTTATGTTTCTCAAATTTGGTTTGACATTGATTGGTGTATATCCATGGGTTATTCTTCTGTAACAAGTTTAACAGGGCATCTCTGTTCAGCAACTAGTCAGGAATAAAATTCTAAAGAAAAACACTAAGCCCAGTTGTCCTGAGTTAGGAGAAAATGTCTGATTGCATCTAGTTTTCCCGGATATGGCAAAATACCATGTGGAAATATGATGTGTTCTAGGAATTTGGCTGTTTTCTCTGTGGTTTCATATTTATTTAAATGTGCTGTAATGCCATATTCTGAATATTGATACAGTACTTGTCCCAGAAGTCGCAAATGTTTTTCCTCTGTAGACATTGCTATTCGCAAGTCATCCACATAGACAGTGACTTTATTAAGTAGTTCTGGACTGAAAACTTTGTCTAACAAGGAAATGAAGACTCCTGTGTTCACATTTAAGCTGGAAGGCAAGACATAAAATTCATAGTTTCTGTCCCCACATACAATGGCTGGTTACTTCCTACTGTCTTAAATGGAGACCTATCTGCCAATATGATTCCTTTAAATTGAATATGGTAAGATATTTGACTCTATGGAACTTTAGTAACTGTTCTTCTAATTTGAGTACAAGCCTGACCCTACCACTGGGTTCGGCGACAGGTAGAATAGGCGTACAATATGGTGAATATGCGTGTTGTGTGTCACCCCAATCTATCATCCTCTTAATTTCCTTCCTTATTGCCTCCTTCATGGACCAGGTGTGGGGTATGATGAAAACAGAATATTCTGTGTCGGTAAACATCCATTTTGTATGTGTAACCTTTTATTACTCCTGGACATTTTTCGAATACATGCGCATTCCGAAGTATTAATTCCAGTAGCCCTCTTTCTGGTCTTCTGAGAAACAAACTGATTCACTTCACTTTGCTTGCACTAGTGCTAGATCCATACTTGTTTCATGTAGTTGTTCGTCTTTTTGTGCATCATAGTGAAATATGTCTGAGTAAAACAATTTTCTCTTATGTCTGTATTTGGCACAGTTTTGTTTTCTGTTGTTGTGGTTCTGATTAAATCTACTGATAAACTTTATTCATTAAGTGTAAAGAAACACTTTTCCTGTCCTATGTCAATCTGTATCTTGTACTGTCAGAAGGTATCCACACCAATAAGGTAATTGATAACCACATTTTCCACCACTAGAGAAATGCATTTTAAAGAATTTTTTTATAGTAATGGGTATTGATGCCTGAAGTTTCATCCCTTTAGATTTAGATTCTGCACAGGGAAGTTTGGTATGTGTTTTCACTTTTGTAACTCATTGAATAAACGTTGTGAGGTTACATTTGATGATGCACCTGTATCCAGTACAATGTGCATATCTAAATCAGCTATCCTGGCCTTTTTTAAGGCCTATACAGACTCCTTATTGTTCTTTTCCAAATTGTCCTCATTGTCCTGATACAAGTTCTCCTTGATATCTACTTTTTTGTTGTATCTCAGAAAATAATTAGGAACTAATTATACGCCCCCATCCTCTTCCTCCGTCTGTGAATGGGAGCCTATTGCTACCTGTTTTAATTTTCGTGATTATTTGGGGAGGTAATCTCTTCTTCTTGGGTAACCTCCACTATATTCACAGTGTGGTCATGACTTTGCCAGTTCGTGTCTTGCTGTATCCGTGATTTAAATTCTCTTTGACCTTGATTTCCATCTGGTACGTAATTGTTGTAGCGCTGGTTGTAGCTACCAGGAGAAGGACTGTTGGGCTGTCTACCACCAGTCAGGTCGTGCCAATAATTATATTGGTTATTACCACCAACTGGTGTTATATTTTGAATCAGCTGTCCGAAACGCCTCTATTGGATATATGCTAGTCCACTGTAATTAGGGTTGTGGCTTCCTTTAGAAGCTTGTTTGTGTTCTTGTTTATCTTGGTTACCATGGTTACCTTTTGTGTGATTGTTATTATGTGGGTGATATGTGTGCCCACTGCGTTGGTTGCTTTTGCAGTTACTACTTTGTGGATCATTATTTAGCAGAGGCTGACTTTGCACATTATTGTTCTGGGGTTGTGACCTTTGGATATTTTTAGTATTACATCCACATGAGAGATTGAATTTGTCCAATACATTGTTTTGTTCAAGTATTTTTCAAAATATTTGCACAGCCCCCATGTTTACTATTGAATGGTGCTGGGTTAAATACCATTCCCTGTACTCTCTCATAGACTGCTGTAGACCAGAATTTGTCCAAGAAGGCATGCTCGAGCTGTTTATAAGCATGGCACCGGTCAGCTGTATCAGTTGCCTATAATAAAGCATCACCTTTGGTGTACGTCACAATGAACCTGATCTTCAGTGCCTCAGTCCAGTTGCATGGTAACACATTTAGGAAGGCTCTGATGAATACCTTATGGTTTGTTCTTTTGCCCTCTGTAGTAAAAATCAGAAACTGCTTATGCTGGAACAACACTTTGAAGAGTAGACATGCATCAGGTACCATCTGCTACTGCTGTTGCATTGTTCAGGTGCATACTTGTATACTCCGTGTATGCTGGTGCAACTGATATTGATATTAGCAGTGCCTGTTGCATTTCATACTTCTCTTCCTCTCCACCTGAAGCACTATTGGTAAACGGCAGATAGGTATTGCAGCTCTGTATTCTGCCCGATTGCATGTGGTTGTTAGCTATTATTGGCTCCTTTGTGATATCAGTACCACTAGTGAAACTATTCCACAATTTTTCTTCTGCTGCCTCTAAACCTGACTCAATCCTGGCAATTAATTCATTCTCCTTATCCTTCATTACCTTTTTGACTGCTTCTACATAGGTCTTATGCTCTTGCACTAACTTCTGTGCTAGTGTTGTACCCTTATCTAGTAATACTAATTTGGCTCTCTCCATTAAGTACTTTACATCCTTATCAATTCTTTCTTGGTTTTATGTACAGACTTAGTTCTCAGTTTTAAATTATTCAGTTCTATGGATAGCTCCTGTTCACCCTCAGGCAAATCTCTATATATAGTTTGCAACTTGGTAATAGTATCGTGCTTCTCCTTTACACTTTTATTAATTTCTAATTGAATCCCCTGCATATTAATCTGTGTGTCGCGTATGTTTTTTAGCTTAACTGCCATTTCTTCCAGTGCCTTATCAACATCTGATGCATTTTTACCTCACTTATCTGTTTCCTGAGACAGATCTGTGAATAACTCCACTTTTAGTTCTTTTCCCGTTTTGGGGAACTTTCATGTTATATCATTTGACATGTCAGTGCACAACTTTTTACTTAGGTCATCAAATTCATTCCTAATTGGCTTTTTGTGTTAAATTATTATATTTTCATATCAGTTCATTAAAGTTTTGTGTTTGTTCATCCTTAAAGTCATTAAGCATTTTCATCATCCCTTCCATAATTGTTGGGCTATCATCTTGAACTCCTACTGAATCATATTTGATTACATTCGGGTCCGTTTCACCCAATGCGGAAATTTTAGACATACTAGAATCTGCGGTATTGTGCCTTTCTCTAGCTTCATGTGAAAAAATGCTTCCCAGAGATATTTGCAAATTTACTTTATCTACTGTAAGTAAAGTCATGTCATTAATCACAACATTGCTATCCTCAGTCATAATTGAGCTTAAATAATACTCACGATTGCATCCGATTCCCTGATATGTTCACGCTCACTACCATCTGTCATCACGTTAGTTGCAGTGACATTTTGTGCTTGTACATTAATTATTGAATTTTCAACAATGGTTTTATCACATGTATCCATTTCTGTCCTTGTGATTTACTAATTGCAAAATTTAACATAAATATCCCTGTCTTAATAACTCTGATAAAATTTTTTAAATTATCCTGTGCTGTGTTGCGAACATATTGCAACCCATTGTTGTCAATCTTACACTCACTCAAAATTACCAGCCAGCAGTTATTTGTAATAAACATACTATTTTACTACAATTTACAATGCTCCAATTTTTAGGATGGGAGGGCTGATGTACTATTACTATTAGATACAAGTGAGCTGCTACCAAGTGCAGCTATGCAAGCTAGAAGTTCTAATTTTCCTACCTTCTCGATGGGTTTCCCATTTCTTTCTGGTAGATTCCATACAAATTTTATTCTCTGTGGGTCCTTATCCTTATTTGGTGATTCTTCCTCTCTTTATCTTGGGAATATTATTCATTTCATATAATAAAAAAAAGATAATAAATGCAAAATTTTTACAACACGTTTAATATATTTTTAATATAATGGAAGGAAACATTCCACGTGGGAAAAATTATATATAAATACAAAGATGAGGTGACTTACCGAACAAAAACGCTGGCAGGTCGATAGACACACAAACAAACACAAACATACACACAAAATTCAAGCTTTCGCAACAAATTGTTGCCTCATCAGGAAAGAGGGAAGGAGAGGGGAAGACGAAAGGAAGTGGGTTTTAAAGGAGAGGGTAAGGAGTCATTCCAATCCCGGGAGCGGAAAGACTTACCTTAGGGGGAAAAAAGGACAGGTATACACTCGCACACACGCACATATCCATCCACACATACAGACACAAGCAGACATAATATGTCTGCTTGTGTCTGTATGTGTGGATGGATATGTGCGTGTGTGCGAGTGTATACCTGTCCTTTTTTCCCCCTAAGGTAAGTCTTTCCGCTCCCGGGATTGGAATGACTCCTTACCCTCTCCTTTAAAACCCACTTCCTTTCGTCTTCCCCTCTCCTTCCCTCTTTCCTGATGAGGCAACAATTTGTTGCGAAAGCTTGAATTTTGTGTGTATGTTTGTGTTTGTTTGTGTGTCTATCGACCTGCCAGTATTAATATATTTTTATTACTTCAGTTACCTATACCTGACACTGTGCTGTCATTGTCACTGGTTATACTGTTTTTAAGTCCTGGCTCCATAAAGAGGTGCAAATAACATGGCTTATTTCGAGGTGTGTGGTTGGCAGGTACTTGCACCAGCAGCAATTCATGCACCTACGTTCGCACCTCCACAGTCTCTCACTATGATTGCTACTGAAACAGTCTAAATTGATTGATATCTTAACTCTCCTTTGAACAGAGTGATATTTTCCCCTTCTTTCTTGAAGGAGAAGATACATTGACGAGCTCTATGATAAAGAATGCAGTATAATACAATCATAAACAATGTTGCCTTGTTTCCTGAAGTTTGTGGGCTATGGTGTATGCAGGTATCATTTTCAGGATGAAGCAGTTTAGAAATGAAAGAAACTGCCTCCTTTCCAGAAGATATATTGTAAAAACTTTTGCACAAATATATATTGCTGTCTGACATACACGCAATACGTGCACTCAGTATAATGAACGAGAAGAGACCAATAGTTGAAGAGTGAAACATTAGAATACAGATGTATGTTTATCTGTCTTTTTGTACCGCTTTTTGGTGCCAGCATGTTTATATTGCATCTTCCCCCCATTCAGTGTTCCAATACTTACTAAATGACATATACTTTATGGCTAAATGAAAATAAGATCTATCACAATGCATATGAGAACCACTAGAGCACAAATATAAACCATCTAACCCCTGAGTTCAGACAAAGTAAATGTCGGACACACAAAATTGAGTGAGTTCTCTTTGGAAAATACAAATCTAAATCTAGTCAAGTATTACAAGATCATCACACTGTACACCCCCCCCCCCCCCTCCTGTAGAGCAACATAAAGTAAAATTAGTAAAATCTTAAACAGAATTTAGATTATTAAACAGAATTTAGATTAAAAGCAAGGAAGGAAGGTTAGGGGTTAATGTCCCATCACCGATGGTGATGTTAGAAATACCGACTTAGACTATGGAAGGAAATCAACCATGCCTTTTCAAAGGAATTATCCTGGCTCTATCTGTAACCAAAATCATGAAAAACCTAAATCTGGCTGGCCAAAAGTGGATTTGAACCACTGTCCTCTTGAATACCAGTCCAGTGTTCCACTGCGCCACCTCGCTCAGTAGGCCATCTTTTAGCCACTTAAGAAAACAGAGTGATGTGTTCTGGGAAGGATAGCTGTGGCCTCAGTGTCCAAGCATTTATGGTATTCCATGTGAATGTTGTTGTACCTGTATGAAGCAGTCAATTCAGACCCTTTCTCTGCACTGTACAGAATGCCAGCAACATGTCAGGTACAGATCTATAGGAAATTCTGGCGAAATAGAGCCTTACAAATGAGCACAGAACGTTGTTTGTGCAAACATAGGTTCCAGCCCATACTTCAAACTGCTAGGACTTACCATCAAAGAGCCTTTGAAAATTAGAAACGTGTGTCAAAAATTTAATAGAGGTGTGGGATACAAACTCAGCAGTGCATAGATGTGTACCTCTGACACAGAGAGACTGCATTGGATTATGTCCAGATTTATAGAACAGGATGGAAACAAAGACACTGCATGTGGTATTTCACCATTGGTACCAATGTAACATCTGATTGCAGTGGCCACTAATACAGGCGTGATTCCATTTCTTCTTTGACAGTCAGATGCTCTACTGACAAATGGTGAATATTTTCTAAAATCTTGGATTTTAAGAATTCAGATGACAAGTGCATTAAGAACATTTAATGCCTGTGCCTTGTCAATTAAAAAATATTATGATACTGTATCAAACAACAAAAAATCCAGGATGATATAAAGACAATATTATGAAAAGATTAGATTACTACTCACAATGTAGTGGAGATGCTGAGTTGCAGATAGCCACAACAAAAAGACTGTCAAGCAAGTAAGCTTTCAGCCAAAAAGGCCTTTGATGGAATTAGACAACACAGACACACAAAGTCATGCAAATGCAACTCACACACACATGACCACAGTCTGGCAGCCAGAGGCTATGGTTGAGTGTGTGAGTTGCATTATGGTAATGCATGATGTGAGTTCAGTTTATAAATTCATCTTTCACAAGAACCTATTTGTCGCAAAAATATGAAACTTCTGTCATTCATTAATGTTATCTTTCTCATTAGGGTGTAGATGATAAATAAATGCTGAAATATTTAGCTCAATTTAAAATCATTTTAATTTTCTGTCATGTATTTTGAGTTGATTGAGTCATTATCACACACACTTAACAAACAAGACAAAAAATAAGTCACTATCTATATGGACCACAATGAAGCCATTTTTATTGTTTGTAAACACTTCATCATGGCATTTATTTATATGGAACAGATGATCACATACTAATCGATGTTAACATAATTTTGATTTTTCACTGTACAGCTTTTCTCGAGTGATAACGCTTGTAATAAGTGAAACTGGTTGAGAAATATAGTTGTATGTGTACAGCTGAAGGATCATTATGCTTTACTTCTGATATCTTAATGGCTGTAAGCAGTTACCTTTGTAAAGCTCTTAAAAACTAAGTACTGTGATGAAGTGATGTATATTTTGTGTGTGTGTGTGTGTGTGTGTGTGTGTGTGTGTTTTGTCATTTGAGAAATTCGGGGTTGTCTTATATTCACAAATTAAACTATACTCATGCTCATAAATTAAGGATAATTGCAGAATGTGTTGCCACACAACGTGGCACTACACAAAACTGGTACTAATAGCATATTCACGTAGGGAACACACACGACACAGATCTGTAAGTCCACGGTATTGGTGATAAGTTGATAAAACCATCCCAAAACACATATGCCACTGTTTCATGTGCATATATCCTGACATCAATATGGGATATGATCACCATGCACACATCCACAGGCCACACAATGGGTTGGCATACTCTGGATCAGGTGGTCGAGCAGCTGCTGGGGTATAGCCCCCCATTCTTGCACCAGGGACTGTCGGAGCTCCTGAAGTGTTATAGGGGTTTGAAGACATTCAGCAATACATCGACTGAGAGCATCCCAGACGTGCTCAATGGGGTTTAGGTCTGGAGAACAGGCAGGCCACTCCATTTGCTTGATATATACTGTTTCAAGGTACTCCTCCATGATGGCAGCTCAGTGGGGTCGTGTGTTATCATCCATCAGGAGGAAGGTGGGATCCACTGCACCCCTGAAAAGGCTGACATACTGGTGCAAAATGACGTCCCGATACACCTGACCTGTTACAGTTCCTCTGTCAAAGACATGCATGGGTGTATGTGCACCAATCATAATCCCACCCCACACCATCAAACCACGACCTCCATACAGGTCCCTTTCAAGGACATTAAGGGGTTGGTATCTGGTTCCTGGTTCACGCCAGATGAATCACAGTGAGAATCACTGTTCAGACTATACCTGGACTCGTCTGTGAACATAACCGGGGACCACTGTTCCAATGATCATATACTGTGTTCTTGACACCAGGCTCTATGGGATCTCCAGTGACCAGGGTTGTTGGGGTTGTTTTTGGGGAAGGAGACCAGACAGCGATGTCATTGGTCTCATTGGATTAGGGAAGGACGGGGATGGAAATCGACCATGCCCTTTCAAAGGAACCATCCCGGCATTTGCCTGGAGTGATTTAAGGAAATCACAGAAAACCTAAATCAGGATGGCCGGACGCAGGATTGAACCGTCATCCTCCCGAATGTGTGACCAGGGGTCAGTGGAATGCACCTTGCAGGTCTCATGACGAATAAACCATGTGTGTTCAGTCATAAATAGACTGTGTGTCTGGAGACAACTGTTCCAGTGACTGCGGTAAGGTCCCGAGCAAGGCTACCTGAAGTACTCCGTGGCCGTCTGCGGGCAGTGATGGTGAGGTATCGGTCTTCTTGTGCTGTTGTACACTGTGGTCGTCCCATACTGTAGTGCCTGGACATGTATCCTGTCTGCTGGAATCATTGCAATAATCTTGAGATCACACTTTGTGGCACATGGAGGGCCCATGCTACGACCTGCTGTGTTTGATCAGCTTCCAGTCACCCTAGTATTCTACCTCTCATAACATCAACAATACGTTTTCTTTGAGCCATTTTCAACACACAGTCACCATTAGATCGTCTGAAAACACCTGCACACTTACTCTTTGCACCGTACGCTGACGTGCACCAACACACCTCTGCATATGTGGACTGCCACCATGCGACGACCGCAGGTCAAATGCACCGCATGGTCATACCCTGAGGTGATTTAAACCTGCAGACTGCCCACCAGAGTGTTGTTTCACCATGTATCAGCATTATCCTTAATTTATGAGCATGAGTGTATTTTAAACTGTCATTGCTAAGGTCAATATTTTTACTTTGTGTAATAGATTAATGTAGGTGTCTTTCAACATATACAATTACAGTGACACCAGCTTGGCTGAAAACTAGAACAAATGTGAGGAGGGGGAATGGTGAACAGAAAGTAAATTTCATCATGCTGCCAACCATGCATATTCACACTGCATAGTTTAGTTTTTATTAATATCTGTCATGTTTAAACTGCATTTTTCATGAATCCATTTGTAATTGGAATTGCATTGACTTTAAGATTTGGCAAATGTACATTTGTCCAGGAGATGGTAAAAGTCTAGATAGGGGCCAGCGTTACATATATGTATTTTGTGCAACAGTGTTGTCAACACTCAACATGAGGTATGGTGTGGAGGAAAGGTTGCGTGTCCGCTGCTGGTTCTACACAGCTACTGAGCCAACAGTGGACAGACTGTGTGGAAGCAAGAGACAAAGTAATATTATAACATTACCACATAAATGCAGATGCAAAATCCACTTTGTTTTACAAACAAAACAGCCAAACATTTGTGACAACCAAGATTAAAAATTCCATTGACACACATTTTATTTAACGTTTGCTATTAGGTCCCACCCTAACCTCCCTCTTGGAAATCACTCCATTTCAGAAGAAACAGCCCAGTATATGTGATAACTGAGATAATAAATTTCATTGCTGTTAATCTCACTTGCAGCAGCTTCAGCTGTGCTATTACAATGATGATGATGATTAAAAGTAGCGATATCACAAATGCCTGGCTTTACATAGTAAACAAAACAGAAAGTAAAGCTAAAAATTAATGTTAAACACTTCCTTTTTGTTTATTTTATTTCTCCTTGTATTATGAAAATGTAGCAATCAATGGCGTAAGTTAAGAAAATGTGTACTGTTAACTTTTTTAGGCAGATATTATATGTCAATAAAATAGTTTCTAATTTTGATTAGTCAGATGGTTTTTGTCAAGGAGCCTCTTGATGAAAGGGGGTCATTTTATACTTGAATAAATAGAGAAAGAGAGAGAGAGGGGGGGTAGGGAGGGGATCTGGTTCCAACCACTCAGCTCATAGTGACCTCCTCTGTGCATCTGTGGAATTGCTCAGCTGCCATGGAAGAAAATTGGTGCAACTGATTTTCTTATTCCTTACACTTAAGCCTGGCCTGATACTTCAAGCTGACTGGAAGATCATATCATATCTCTTTGCCAGACATTGGCATTAAATGATACAAAAATTTTATAATTTAAAAATTAAAGACTTGTTTCACCTAATTATTCCATGTTATTTAAAAGATAAACATTTTCTTCTGTCTCTCATGATTTATATTAGTGAAAAATCAGTTTCTTAGTGGCTCACAGCTGTGACTTGTGGGTGCTGCATGAAAATGTATCTAACTAGGTAATTTTACAGATAAATTTGAATGATCCCCATCTGTGAATTACCTCTAGCTAAGCAGCACATAGATATAGCCTGTTCTAACTATTTCTACTAATTCCCTACTTTACCTGCTGTACATACCTGTCAGTTCTCCTTCATTTTAGAATCTGTAGTACTTTATTAGATACCCCAATATTGGTAAAATAATCAACTATATTACTTTAAAGATGTATATTTTCTTTGATGCAGGTTATGTCATAAAAAAGAAAGTTCCTGCATCTGTTGATATTGCTGAACCAGATGGTGGAAATGAGGTTTCAGAACTATATGAACCATTCCTTGTGGAAATTTCAGAGGATGAAGAACGCTATCCAAAAGCAATAGGCAGAGAAGATACTCATCAGACAATGGTACAATTTTTATATCGAAAAAAGGGAGCTACAGCACCTGAAAAACTACTGATGCTTATCCATCAGGATTGTAAGTTTTGCCTTCTGTTGCAAATTACTCTTAAGTTTACAACAAAAAATCAAATGAAGTGATAATCTGGAGTGATTTATTGTGAGACAGTGCGTTCTAAAGCAAAGCTTACAAAATTGTTTTGTTAATCTTATTAAAAAGTATTTATCTTCTTCACATTGCATTACTTTTAGGAAATGCATGTAGATTCTACCAACATTCATCACAATGTGATAGTTATGTTCCCATATTCAAACGTTTCATTTTTAGGTATGCATTTTCTGTTATGAATTACCAAATAACTTTCACTTTTGTACTGCAAATGTACATTAGTGTGAAGAAAGTTCAGGAACTGGAAATAGTACTATCAAATAGCACAGCTTCTTCTTCTTCTTCTTTCAGATTAAAGTAAAACTGTTATCAACTCAACATTTTTTTAACTCCACAGTGGTTTACTGAGCATGAACTCCAAACGAAGGCTCAGCTTGTTTTTTTATATCTTGCCGGATGTTAGAGAATCAGTAAGTGTTAGAAGAAATCCTAGGACTGACTGGGACACACTCTAGATCTTTGATTATGTGATGTACCATTTACCAAGAGAACCATCGTGCAAGACAGGTAGAGGATTTGAAATGTATCTTACCTGTCCTTTTGTGTTTACAGTCATAGTTAGTTGATGGCTATGCGTTGTATTGCTAAAATTTAGGTTTATGGCAGATTCTCAAATATTGTACTCAACACAGTATTTAGTTAATTTGACATGTTTCCATTTATTATCACTGATAGGAACTTGCTGACCAATCTCATACCTTACATAGAATATTAATCACAAACAGATACTCTCAATAACTTACAAATAAATATGACAGTAACAAAATTTTTCACACCTGACGGCCAAATATCACAGGGTTCGTTTCTGATACCACAGTCATTGAACACAGCAAACTTTCTGATCATTGACAGAAATAAATAGTTGTCCACATTATTGACACAAAATTACAATTGGAATGGAAGTTACTCGTAGAATGATTTTTGCTACAAAAGTTCACAAAGGGGAAAGACTACATGGTGATTAATAAGTGAGTGAGCATGGTGATTGCTGCACATGGACTTATTACATACAGGGTGTATACAACCCGGGACAACCGGGAAATCTGAGAAAAACCCGGGAATTTTTTCATCCGGGAGAAAACCGGGAAAAACCCAGGATTTTTCATTATTTTAACTTTCAGTTAAATTTTTGTAATATTGACTGGTAAGAATTGATTGTCTAGCAAAGAATGTTACTGTATCCTGCTACTGGAGAATGATACCGCAGCAAAAAATATAAATGAGAGGGAAAACAAATAAAACTTCTGTGGCAAAGGAAATGCGCCATTTACGACAACAAAACACCATGCACGCACAAGCGTCTGCGAACAGCAAAATTTGTCAAAGGCCATAGGGCGAAGACTATGTAATACGTTGTAACAATAAACTGCTTTCTATGAGCATCATGTCACAACTGTCTACATTAGGTTCGTTTGACCAATTGCCAACTGGCGCATGCGCAGTTGACTCATGCATGAGCAGTAACTTCTCTCGCTTCCCACTACTTGAAGTGTGGCTGTTAGCTGTATCCACAGAACAAGAAAAAAGAGAAACGCAACTCCCGTGTTAAAAGTGGGAAACACAGACCAACAGCAGCACCTCAAGTGGTATGGAGATGAACTAAAATATGAAACCATTGCGGGTTGCATCTCCCCCTAGTTTACTTACGTTGTAGGTTTTTATTTTTATTTTAATTCTATTACCTTATTTCTCTGGGTGTGCAATGTAATTATTTTGCCTGGCATCATAGTAAAATAATTGAAACACAGCTATAGCACACTGTACCACAGCAGAGAGAAACCTATTCAGTAATATTTTTAGTCTGTTTTTGACGTTTGCATCTGACAGACAAGAAAACGTGATAGGAGCAATGACTGTCAGGTGCAAACATCAAAAATAGACTTTTAAATTGACATGCTTATATTCTTATCGATCAACATGTAAAAGCTCCAACATGTTTTATGGCGCATAAGAACTAGATGCAACACTTGAAACTGAGAGTAAGACGAAACAAGCTTGTGGTGTAAATAATTGAAGCAAAAGAAAAATAACATTGTAGCAGCTAAACTGGACTACAAATATTCCTGAATAATGTTATAATTTTTACGTCATACCAGCTGCTGGATCAATGGAGAAAAAAAAGCCTATTATTAAGAGAATAAGCAGCAGTTAAAGAGGTTCAATTATGAAATATTTATCACAGTATTAATTAATGAAGAATTCTAAAATTTGTTACAACTATGTCTCAGGACTATAAGTTCTGAGTAACTGCCCAGAAAACTTGCACTATTGACCATTAATTTCTTAAAAAGGTTCCTACATCTTACTACTGTAAGTGCTTCAACACAAAAAAGAAAACATCAATACCAAGTACCAAAAGCAGGAAAGGTGGATAGAAACAGTGAAATGAAAACAAAACTTACTTTTTATTTCTCAAGCACACAAGAAAAATTTTCTTTTAACTGTTATAAAGCTTTAAACCATTTACTGAATTTGTCTTTAATAATATCAAGTCTTTTATTACTGATGGTGTGTTTCCAATCTTTCACGTACTTGTAAATCAGTAGAGGTACACACTGTCTTAAAATACACTGTTCAGAAAAATGGGCCTTGCAAAATGTTATTTCCTCTGGAAACTTAAACAGTAAATAGAATATATTCTCCAATTGTTCCTGGTGTCCACATTTATCTAAGAATGCATACAACTGACTATGAACATTTGCTACAAAGGACATTAAGCTGTCACTAGCATACAATAATTTTGCGTTTAAAGCATCATATTCTTTGAAACTTGTAAATAAATGCTGCTCTGTGGGTGTTGGTGAGAACAGAGTTGTTTTACAGTCACTACAGTTGGTTTCAGGTGTTACACCCATCTTTCGTAGAATGTAACCAGCTACATATGCTAGTGCTTGTCTGTCATTTATTACATCAGCCCCACCACTACCAGCATTATCAGCAAGGGCACAATATAAAGCACTTTGATCCATAATGGAATGGTCTGTTGTGGAGTCAAGAAAGTTGTCATCACTAGCTCCCAAAAATTGCCTTAAATTGCTTAATGGCATGCATCTAACATCCTCACAATTACCTAGTGACTTTGTAGGTAAGGACATGTTATTTACTATAACTGTTTTCAATGCTGCTTTGAACTGAAAGCAAGTTGTGTTGGTGTTTGCAACACCATGCTGCCTCACACAACAAAATACATGCTCCACTGGGTCTTGATTGAAAGCCCTCATGCTTAAAAAATTAAAGTCATTTTTTTTTATCTGTTCCAAATGAACATCAGTGATCTTATTGTAGTTTGCCACCCACTTATGAAACTGAACATATTTGTCTTATCTCTCACTGTGCCTAGCTCCAACACTTTCCAATTTTCCATTTACTTTAACAGACTGTACCACATTTCAATATGTGAGGACTCTGCAGAGAGGGCACACTTATAAGACTTGCCATCTTGTGAATAACAGTAGGAACTGTTCAGTGAATCAAATAAACAATCCATCTTGTCAACAAATTCTGCAGTGTATATTGCCTCAGCAGATAAGATATTAAATGCAACATAAGTTTCAATAACTGCAGCAACTGTATGACTAAGCTGGGCTGCAGCTACCTTGACTTTCATTTTAGTAAAACAATCCTTTAATTCAAAATGATTCCTATGTAGTTTTGGCAATGTCTTAAACATCTTCTGCTGATCCAGAAGAAAAGCCCTGTGAATATATTCAAAACTGGCCTCTTTTTTAAACCCAAACTGTATTTTATTCCCTAGCAGAGCATTTCTAGTATTTTTTAATAGGCGTGGGACATCATAAATGACTGCAATAGGTTCATCTCTGACTTCAAAATGAAATGGACTGGACTCAGCAGAGTTCTCACAGCAGAGCTCCTTCAGTGCTCTCTGGTTGGTTGCACCCTGGTCTCAAACTGTACAAACTACCTTTAGCCCTATTTCTTGCAATTGCCTTATGACATAGGTAATAAGACTTTTTAAAGTGATACTTGAAACTGAGTTGTGAGTGAAATAATAAGCAACAACCTCCTTCCAGCTTTTATGTATGCCACTAACCATGAAAACTAATAAATGATTTCCATGAACATTTGATCTCCCTAAATGCCCCAAATCTTGAAACCCTGAAATTTCTTGTTTGCTTTCATTATAGTACAACCCTCTTTCTAAAGACATTTCATCAAAAAACAAAGCACAATATTAGTCACTGTCGTTCATTACTTCAACTTCTGCTTTCATTACATTCATGACTGAAGTGTTCAATCCTGGTTCAAAAGGTATAGAAGACAACACACATTTCAGATACCTCACAGAAGGAAGATAAAAATGAACTAACACCTATTTGTATAGGTGGGGACTTCGTTTGTATATGTTGTTGTTGTTGTTGTTGTTGTCTTCAGTCATGAGACTGGTTCGATGCAGCTCTCCATGCTACTCTATCCTGTGCTAGCTTCTTCATCTCCCAGTACTTACTGCAACCTACATCCTTCTGAATCTGCTTAGTGTATTCATTTCTTGGTCTCCCTTTACGATTTTTACCCTCCACGCTGCCCTCCAACGCTAAATTTGTGATCCCCTGATGCCTCAGAACATGTCCTACCAACCGGTCCCTTCTACTTGTCAAGTTGTGCCATAACCTCCTCTTCTCCCCAGTCCTATTCAACACCTCCTCATTAGTTATGTGATCTACCCATCTAATCTTCAGCATTCTTCTGTAGCACCACATTTCGAAAGCTTCTACTCTCTTCTTGTCCAAACTGTTTATCGTCCATGTTTCACTTCCATACATGGCTACACTCCATACAAATATTTTCAGAAACGACTTCCTGACACTTAAATCTATACTTGATGTTAACAAATTTCTCTTCTTCAGAAATGCTTTCCTTGCCATTGCCAGTCTACATTTTATATCCTCTCTACTTCGACCATCATCATTTATTTTGCTCCCCAAATAGCAAAACTCCTTTACTACTTTAAGTGTCTCATTTCCTAATCTAATTCCCTCAGCATCACCCGACTTAATTCGACTACATTCAATTATCCTCGTTTTCCTTTTGTTGATGTTCATCTTATATCCTCCTTTCAAGACGCTGTCCATTCCGTTCAACTGCTCTTCCAAGTCCTTTGCTATCTCTGATAGAATTACAATGTCATCGGCGAACCTCAAAGTTTTTATTTCTTCTCCATGGATTTTAATACCTACTCCGAATTTTTCTTTTGTTTCCTTTACTGCTTGCTCAATATACAGATTTAACAACATCGGGGAGAGGCTACAATCCTGTCTCACTCCCTTCCCAACCACTTCTTCCCTTTCATGCCCCTCCACTCTTATAACTGCCACCTGGTTTCTGTACAAATTGTAAATAGCCTTTCGCTCCCTGTATTTTACCCCTGCCACCTTTAGAATTTGAAAGAGAGTATTCCAGTGAACATTGTCAAAAGCTTTCTCTAAGTCTACAAATGCTGGAAACGTAGGTTTGCCTTTCCTTAATCTACTTTCTAAGATAAGGCATAGGGTCAGTATTGCCTCACGTGTTCCAATATTTCTACGGAATCCAAACTGATCTTCCCCGAGGTTGGCTTCTACCAGTTTTTCCATTCGTCTGTAAAGAATTCGCATTAGTATTTTGCAGCTGTGACTTATTAAACTGATAGTTCGGTGATTGTCACACCTGTCAACACCTGCTTTCTTTGGGATTGGAATTATTATATTCTTCTTAAAGTCTGAGGGTATTTCGCCTGTCTCATACAATTTGCTCTCCAGATGGTAGAGTTTCATCAGTGCTGGCTCTCCAAAGGCTATCAGTAGTTCTATTGGAATGTTGTCTACTCCCAGGCCCTTGTTTCGACTTAGGTCTTTCAGTGCTCTGTCGAATTCTTCATGCAGAAGAGGAATTTTGAGCAAGGGCATACACATTCTCCATGACAACGCTCACCCACACATCGCTCGGCAAACTGTCGCTCTCCTGTAACAGTTTCAGTGGAACGTAATCACCCACCCACCTTATCGTCCTGACTTGGAGCCCAGTGACTATCACCTGTTCCCTAGGTTAAAAGAGCTGTTGGCCGGAAAGTCATTCAGTTCCAACGAGGTGAAAGAAGAGGTTCATAACTTTCTGAACAGTATGGCGGTGAGTTGGTATGACATGGGCATACAAAAACTGCCACAGCGTCTACAAAAATGCATTGAAAGGAATGGTGTTTATGTCGAAAAATAACCAGGTCTTGGTCTGGGCCAGGCACAAGGGAGCGGTCCATGGTGTACAGGATTGTGCATAGGATTGAAACAGGGGTGGCCAAGAAAATTCTGTAGGTTAGGTGGACACTGGAGCACTACTTTGGGAGATGTGAGTAGGATATCCTTGGTCACAGGTCATGACAAGAGGTAGTCAAAGCCATGATGGATGATGTGGTTTAGCTATTCCAGGTCAGGAGTGCTGGTGGATGGTTAACACGTTTGCTAGTGTAAGAGGAGCAGATGGCATAAGAGGTTTGTTCAACAACTCCACTGCATATGTGACAACCTCAGATAACAAAGCTCCCACAGAGGCTTTTCAACATCTAACATGTGACAGCTGCGAACTGGAGATACTGCTGGTGGTTGTGCACTTAGTATGGACAGACATATGTAGCGACCCATCTGAGAGGTGGAGATTGACATCAAGGAAGGTGACTTGATGAGTTTGAGAAGGATCAGATGAAGCAGATGTGGAAATAGGTGTTGAGATTATGAAGGAATGAGTAAAAGGTTTCCTCACTGTGAGTTCAGATAATGAAAATTTTGTCAGTGAATCCGAACTGGGTAAGAGGTTTTATGTGTTGGCCACATAGGCAAGATTCCTCCAGAAGGTCCATAAAGTCCATAAGAAAGTTGGCGTTGAAAGGTGTTATGCGAGTGCCCATGGCAGTACTATGGATTTGTTAGTAGATTTCACCTTGAAATGTGAAGTTGACTTGAAGGATTAAAAAAGAGGTGATGGTTTTAGTATGAGAAGGATACTGGTAACGGTAGTGTTCTGTAGGAGTTTGGTGGTGATAGATCAAGAACTGTGGAGGGGCTGTGAAGAAAGTGAGCAGTGTCTTGAATGTAGAATGAGAGATTATGGACTGTAGTTTGGAGATATTGATCAACAAATGCAGAGGTTCGTTCTGTGGGAGCATTGTACCCGGCCACAATAGGAGCATTGTACCCGGCCACAATAGGACGACCAGCAGGGAGACCTGTGGGGTCAGAGTTTTGGACTTTGGGGAGTAGGTAAACGGTTACAGTGCATGAGATTCATGGTATGAGGAGGGAGATGGATTCATGAGTCAGGTTTTGGGGTGGACATAAGGTCTTGAGGAGCTGCTTGAGGTCATGGTGGAATTCTGGGCAGGATCTTCCTAAGAGTGACTACTTTAGTACTGAAAGAGGAGAAAATAGACATACAATGGAAAGAAGAGATAAGATGCTGCACATGCAAGGAGGGAGATCAGTTAGTTACATAACTATCTTCTCCCAATAATTCAGAGAGAGCAATGGGGCCTATCAATGTGCATTTCTACCATGAAAGTCAACTATAGATCAGATCATAGAGAAGATAATCAAATATGAGATTGGCATGCATTACCTCTTTATAGACTTCAAAGATGCATATGGTAGTATAGATAGATAGCAATTATATCCTGTCCTGGCTAAATTGGAGATCTCTAGAAAACTGCAAAGGTCAGTGAGAATAACAATGAGTGAGACACGAAGTAGAGTAAGAATAAGAAGAGTGATGTCTGATACATAAAATATATATTACAAAAATAAAATAAAATAAAATAAAAGAATGGGCTACAACAAGGAGGTGTCCTGGGGTGCCTCCTTTTTAATGCTGCCCTGAAGAAGGTGATGAAAGATGCGTACCATTTGAGCTGGCAACAATCTTCCAAAAATAAGTGCAGATACTTACTTATGCAGATGACATTGATATTGCAGCAAGAAAGGCAATGGAAGAGACATTCATAGAACTTGAACAGGCTAGCAGGAACAGGGGATTAAATATCAGTCAGCTGAAACAAAATACAAGGCTGTCAAAAAAGGACACAAGGAAAACATGTTGGCCTCAATAACAGTGGGGAAACTATACCTTTGAGAGAGTTGAACAGTTCAAGTATTTGGGTTCAGCAGTCACCTATTTGAACGGCACTTCCCATGAAGTCAAATATAGCTAATAGCAACCAGTAAAGCTTATTTTGCTCCAGCAAAACTTTTATTATCAAGGCTGCTGATCTGCACTACCACGTACATCTACAAAACATTTCTAGGACTGTGCTCACATGCGGACCCTAATACCAACACACATTGAAATGCTGGATGCATTTTAAAGAAAGATTCTTCGAAGAATCATCAGTCCAGTTTCTGAAAGAGGAATGTGGAGGAAAAGATACAATCATATGTTGTGGGACATTTGTAAAGATGCACTTATCAGAACGATAGTAAAACCATCCATATAGAGATCATCCAGACTGAGATGGGCTGGGCATGTGGCACGGATGACTGGTGCTGGAGTACCCAAAAAGGTATTGCAAGAAAATCCAGGAGGACAGAGATGGTGTGGTCAGCTAAAATCCAGCTGGGAGGATGGGGTCATTGAGGCTCTCCAGAAAATAGGTTATAGAAATTGGAGAACTGAAGCAACAGGCCAAGATAAAAGGCAGAAAACTGCTGAAAGGGCCAGGGTTGACAATGAGCTGTAGAGTAACAAAAGAAGAAGTTGTTACAATTACTGTAAAGCATTCTGTGTGGGCATGACAAGTAACCAGCTGTCTTCTCTCATAAATGGCCACTGCCAAACTGTAGCAGACTGCGAACTTGACCATACAGTTGCCGAACATGCTGCACACCACAACACAAGTGACTTCAACAGCTGCTCCAATAAGCAGACCATTTGTTTACTGCCTACCAACAGAAGGTCCTCTGAACTACATAGATAGGAAATGTTTTGTCAACACATCCTTTGCTCTCAAATCCCCTGGCCTAAATATCACTTACCTCCTCCAACAGCCTCACCTTACTTTTTCCCTTCTCCTTCTATCCTCACCACTCCTTCTCCATCCAGATTGTGCAGTGCTTTCTCACACCACTCTTCCTTCCCTATCCCCCATACAGGCATTCTCTCCCTCCCCCCATCTCCCTGTTTTCAACCCCTCTCCCTTCTTTCTCCCCTCTCCCTTCTCTCTCATTCTTCATCTTCACTTCTATGTCTCCTCCCCTCTTTTTCCACCCTCTCCCTCTTCCTAAATCTCTATTTGCTCTACCCTCTTTACTCTTTTCATATTGTTGTGCGGCTGTGAAGTGATCTGTCCAGAGACCTGCCTTGTTCTTACTCCCCCTTCCTTGCATTCTTCCCAACCCCCTCCCCCTTTTTCTTCACCTTCAGCTCGGGCAACTGCCTTCAATAATTGAGTATCAAAAATCAGTCTTGCCGTAGCCACAGTAGTGCATGTGTTTGATGCCCGTGTGATTGTATGTACTTTAGCTAGAAAAAGAGTTATTGCTTGAATGCTGTTTTCTGTTATGTTTTTGTGTGCTCCACATATTGATCTGCTGTAGGTGAGTTGTTGGCTTTCCCTTATTTTATCCTGAACCACCAGTTATAATAAGTCACGGTTGTAAAATTCTGACATGAAATATCTAGTGTGGTGACATACTGATCATACACCTTAACTCACAAAGTAAGTTGAAAGAGACAAACCAATGTTTATAGAGTTGTATTTGTAGAAAAGCCTTTTGACATTATCGACCAGAATAGAACTTTTCAAATTCTGAAAATGTCTGGGATAAAATGGGGACCAAACATGTTTTTTAGCTTAAATAGAAAGGATGTAAACCACAGACTGGTAATAGCAAGAAACATATTTCTGAAAAAGAGAAACATGTTAACATCTGCTATATATTTATGTACTTACCTATAGATATATAAAGTTCCGTGCTGCAGTTTCTGACTGTGCGACTGAGCTAATCACAGTTTTGTGTCCATGGCTTGGGACGGGGTGGTGACTCGATTAGGTGGTGGTGGGAGGATGTATACGACAGATCTTGCATCTAGGTCTATTACAGGGGTACGAGCCATGAAGTAAGGGGTTGGAAGCAGGGGATTTTTTGCACTATTTTGGTGTTTTTTTGCATAATTTTTTGGATGTAGTGCTACGTTATTTATGAAATACACAAGTGCCGTAACTACTGGTTATTACTGATAAAAGGAACAGAATTCAAATGCAGTGTTCATTCATGAATGCCTGCACAACATAAATACAAACAGAAATGTGCCAACATGATGAAATCTGTGAGTGGTAGTAGGTGACAGAGCAGGAGGAGCCAAGGATGATCAGTGGTAGGATCTAGCCTGGCATGTGGAGTGTGCTCTTGAGTACAACAGGCTTCCGGGGCATTGGGCATCTACAAGTTTTGGAGGCATAGCTTGATGACAATAGCTGCCAGTGGGATGATGCAGGACAGAAGGCTGCCTCAACCAGTCCTGAAAACCATAGATTTGAAGGGTCATTGTAGGGAAAGGGAAAGGACACCTGGTCAGGGGAGGGGAGGGGTAGGGACAGTGGGATAGGGTTGGCAGGCAGTGGTGGGCTGTTGGGTAGCACACAGGGACAAGGTTGGAAGAGGGTAGGGCAGCTATGTGCAGTCTCCAATTGGGAGGTTAGAGGGAGGGCAGCGGATTGGTGGAGGAGGGATAGCAGAAAAGGAGAGAAGTAAAAAGACTGGACATGATGGAGGAATGAGGATTGCGTAGTACTGGAATGAGAACAGGGAAGGGGTTGGATAGGAGAGGGCAATGACTATTGAAGATTGAGACCAGGAGGGCTACAGGAACATAGGATATATTGCAGGGAAAGTTCCCACCCTCACAATTCAGAACAGCTAGTGTTGGTGGGAAGGATCCATATGGCATAGGCTGCGAAGCAGTCATTGAAACAAAGGATTTCGTGTTGGGCAACGTGCTCAACAACAGGGTGATCCACTTGTTTCTTGGCCACAGTTTGTTGATGGCCATTCATGCAGACAGCTTGTTGGTTGTCGAGCCCACAAGCTTTAGCTTGTAGATTACATGACTGGTTTCACAGGTAGCCCTGCCTTTGATGGGGTAGGTGATGTTTGTGGCCTGACTCGAGTAGGTGTTGGTGGGAGGATGTATATGACAGATCTTGCATCTAGGTCTGTTACAGGGGTACAAGCCATGAAGTAAGGGGTTGGGAGCAGGGGATTTTTCACACTATTTTGGTGTATTTTTGCATAATTTTTTGGATGTAGTGCTACATTATTTATGTAATTTTTCCCATCGTTTCCACCACCATAGATCTTTGCTCCTTCCATCTGCGTCGATACAGAAAAGTTTCCATATCCCTAGCCAGAACCCAGTCCCATATACTGTTCCTGCGTTGTTGGATGACTCATGGAATCCCCCCAAATGGCCTTACCATCAAATTACCCATCTCCAGCTGCCACCCCTCCTTCCACAATGACCTCCATCTGTTCAGATTCTGCCAATCCTTAGACCTCACCAACATGGACCTGCAAAACCATATCAATGAAGCCCAAACCTCCTTGCAGTACCTTCTCTCCATCCGCAAAATTCTTCTGCTTTGCAATACCAAATTCCTCTAACCCATAACACATGTTGAGACTCTTATCCTCCCGGAACTCTAGCAACAGGCACAATGCCACCTCAAAAAACTTTCCACCCTGATCACTTCCTACTCCCATGTTGTAATACCACTATCCACCTCCTCTACAACAACCTCCTAACCTCCTCCACAACAACCTCCTAACCTCCTCCACATCCCCTCATAGCTGACAAACCCTGTCTGCAGACCTACTACATTTACCCCACTGTCCAAAACTCCCTCCTACCACCACACATAATCCAGCACCTAAACAGACCCGAAACACAGTCATTAACCTTTCCTCCAGAAGCCTTAGCCCCACAGAAATATCAGCCCTTTCCAAGGGCCTCACCTTTTGCCCCACTCCCAAATTCAATCATGCAGGACTTGTTAAAGACCTTCTCTCCTTCTCCTGGTCCCTACAGTGGAAACACTTTTTCACCGTAAACCCTACCAATCATTCTCAACCAAAGACCAATGTTGAACCCTGCCTAACTCAGTTCACTCCTCCATTCAACTGTGATTGACCCCCATTGCCTCCCCCCCCCCCCCTCTTCCCTCCCAAAATCACCCCCTGTTAACTTTCTAGAATCTCTTAACCTTGAACCTTTCCTCACCATCATTCCCCAAATCCCTCTTCATGTAAACTAACCTTACATCCACAGAAAGAACTGCAGTCCACTATCCAAAACTGATCCCAACCTTATAATCATACCTGCGAATAAAGGCTCCACCACTGTTGTTTTGAACTGCAACGATTATATAGCAGAAGGACTCTGCCAGCTGTCAGATACATCCATGTACAAACCATGCCACAGTGCCCCCATTCCAGAAATCCAGCAGGATCTCCAGTCAGTCCTCAAATCCTTAGGCCCATCCTAGAACCTCTCCCTGGAGTCCATCTGCACACACCTACCACTCCACTCACCCACATGCTTCCTAAAGTCCATAAATCCAACCACACAAGATGCCCCATTGTGGCCAGTTATTGTGCCCCGATTGAGTGAATCTTTGCTCTTGTAGACCAACACCTTCAACCTATTACCCAGAACCTACCCTCCTACATAAAATATACCAACTATTTCCTCCACCAACTCTGCACAGTTCCTGTCCCTTTACCAAATGGTGCCCTGATCATCACTATTGATGCCACCTCCCTTTATACTAACATTCCTAATGCCTATGGCCTTACCGCTATTGAACACTACCATTTCCAACACCCAACAGATTCCAAACCAACAGCCTCCTTTCTAGTCGCCATGATCAACTATGTTCACATCCACAATTACTTCTCCTTTGAAGACATTACCTACAAACAAATCTGGGGTATGGCTGTGGGCACCCGCATGGCACCATTCTATGCCAACCTATTCATGGGCCATCTAGAGGAATCCTTCATAAACACCCAGAATTCTAAACCCCTCACCTGGTTTAGATTCATTGATAACATCTTTGCGATTTGGATTGATGGTGAGGACACCCTATCAACATTCTTCTAGAACCTCAACAACTTCTCCGCCATTTGCTTCAACTGGTCCAGCTGAACCCAACAAGCCACCTTCCTAGATGTTGATCTCCACCTTGAAGATGGTTACAGCGGTACCTCCATCCATATCAAACCTACTAACCATCAGCAATACCGCCACTTTGACAGGTGCCACTCGATCCATACCAAGAAATCCCTTCCATACAACCTAGCCACCCATGGCCATTGCATCGGCAGTGATGAGCAGTCCCTCGAAATATACCGAGGGCCTCACTGAAGCCTTCACAAACCGTAATTATCCTCCAGCTTTGTACAAAAACAAATCTCCCGTGCCTTATCTTTCCAGTCTCCCACCACCTCACAAAGTCCCACTGTCTGGACACAGAGGAGCTTACCTCCTCATAACTCAGTACACCCAGGACTGGAGCAACTGAATTACATTCTCCACGAGGGTTTTGACTACCTCTCATCATGCCCTGAAATGAGTGTAGTGGCACCACCGTTTAAGATGGGAAAATGTTAGCTTCAGTGCAATATTTCTGAGTGCACAAGTTACAGCCAGGCTTGGGCCTGTTAACAGTACATTATGCTACCAGCGGTTGCGAAGTAGAATGTAAGCCACAGGGCTGTAGACCCGCTGAAAAGAGTAAACGCAATGGTTTGCATGGCGCAAGTTACAGGCTGAAGGGACCCACTGGCCTACCTAGGTGTTATGAGTACATGACTCGGAGTGGCACGTTAGCAAAACAGAGGTGCACAGCTGCGTATAAATAGGTGCCGGTTCACTAACAAGGCATTCAAGTGTTGCAGCTCTCCTGGACAGCGGGGCATGTCACACTACCGGCTACACGCAGCAGCAGATGGGGCACCAGCATTCCAGTCCACAGCGGGTTGCTGATTCAACCCTCTGAGGCCAACGCGGGGTACATAGCCAGCCAGCAGTGGACCGCTTGATGGCTTGTAACTGCGGGCAGTCTTGTTGGCTCCCAACACACGCTGGAGGCATTGTGAG
This sequence comes from Schistocerca piceifrons, assembly GCF_021461385.2. Lineage (NCBI taxonomy): Eukaryota > Metazoa > Arthropoda > Insecta > Orthoptera > Acrididae > Schistocerca > Schistocerca piceifrons. The sequence goes on along the minus strand of NC_060140.1, from coordinate 663,666,686 downwards.
GGGAGGGCTGCAGATTTGGCTGTCAGATCCCAGGCACTTGTTGTCTCCGCGATCCTAACCACGACGGGGAAGAAGCACTTAGCGGGCCACCCTGCAGCTTCCCGCGAGCAGTGCTGAGCCAACAGGGACGGAGATTGTTGAGTCAACTGCTGACGCATCCTGACATCGTCACAACTCCGTGACCATACAAGGCCGACACGTAGCAGGTCATTGCACAGGTCGCTGAGGCAGCCATTCAGCACCATGCCGTTTGCAGACAGTGAAGTGGTGACCTCAACATTGTGGGACCCGGTGATGCAGACTTTGATGACGAGGGGGTGGGGGGGGGGGGGGGGGCACTGTAGTTGGAAATAATAAATCAATTGGGAAACTCAGATGAGTTTTAATACCGCGCATCCTGGCAGTTTCCATCCTCGTCCAACATCCCCTCTACATGAGAAATGTCCTGCCCACTATCCTTCCTACCCCTCCCACACTGGTATTCTGCCGTCCACCGAACCTACACAATATACTCGTCCATAACCTACACAACCGCTGCTCCCAACCCCTTACCTCATGCCTCATACCCCTGTAATAGACCTAGAAGCAAGACCTGTCATATACATCCTCCCACCACCACCACCACCACCACCACCACCACCACCTACTCGAGTCAGGTCACAAACATCACCTGCCCCAACAAAGGCAGGGCTACCTGTGAAACCAGGCATGTGATTTACAAGCTAATCTGCAACCACTGTGCTGCATTCTATGTGGGCATGACAACCAACAAGCTGTCTCCACATGAATGTCCTCCGACAAATTGTGGCCATGAAACAAGTGGACGACCCTGTTGCTGACCATGCTGCCAAACAAGACCTCCTTCATCTCAATGACTGCTTTACAGCCTGTGCCATACGGATCCTTCCCACCAACACCAGCTTTTCTGAATTGTGCAGGTGGGAACTTCCCCTGTAATATACCCTATGTTCCCATAACCCTCCTGGCTTCCACCATCATTAGTCACTGTCCTCTCCCATCCAGCCCTTCTCTGTTCCCATTCCAGCATTACACAGCCCTCATTCCTCCATCACACCCAGTCTTTTTACTTCTCTCCTTCTCCGCTACCCCCCCCCCCCCCCCCCCCCTCCCCTCCCCCACCCAACCTCTCCGCTGCCCTCTGCCTAACCTACTGACTGCAGACTGCACATAGCTGTCCTACTTTCTTTCTTCCTCATCCCTGCATGCTTCCAACAGCACGTCACTGCCCGCCACCCCTAACCTTCTAAACCTTCTACCCCTCCCCCTCCCCAGCTTCCTCCTTACCCCTACCCAGTTGCCACTCTCATCATGTACTGGTGCTGCTGCTCGCAGTGTGACCTCAGTTGCCTGAGACTGCAGTTGTGTGTCTGAGTTGCATTTGTGTGTGTGTGTGTGTGTGTGTGTGTGTGTGTGTGTGAGTTTGCCATCTAATTTCAATGAAGGCCTTATTGGCCAAAACCTATATATGTGACAGTAATTTTGTTGTGCCCATCTGCGACTCAGCATCTCCACTGTATTGTGAGTAGCAACTTTCTTTTTCACAATATTGTTAAAAACACAAAGCACTATGACGTAGAGGAGCAACCTGCAACCAGTGCAGCCAAAGATAGGAGCAGCATGCAATGGAAGGGAGAAATCACTAGAATGTGAGTGCACAGCAGGTGCAAGACCTGCAGGAAACAAGATGTGGGATAAAATCAAAAATGCCCTATTATGGGTGCTTCAATGTGGTAGTGAGGCCAGCTGCCAGATCAGTTGTGGTGGTGGCAGGGACATCGGCAGCAGAACTGGTGGTGTTGGCACCAAGGCCAGCCATGAAGGGCTGGCAGTAGATACAGGGCTGGCTGGCACATGGTTAGTGGCACCTGGGCCAATGACAGAGGGGCTAGTAGTGCAACAAGGCTGTGCCAGAAGATGGAGAGGCTTCACCTCCTTCATCTAGTGTTGGGGATAAATGTGTCCCCACAGTCACCCAGGCCAACACCGGCACACCAAATGGGGCAGCAGAACAGCAACCAGTGGCATTGGAAGTGACTGCCTCAATAGCTAAGGTGGTGGCAGTGGGTGGAGGGTCATCGACACTACTAGCTGGTGTCAGGGGTGGCAGAGTAGAAGGAGTCTATGCAGTCACCTGGGAACACTAGTGCATCGACAGGCCTTGGAGCTTGTGTCAATGGTCCCTGGAGTGACAGAGGATGCTGAGGGTTATGGAAATGCAACTGACAAAATGCAGTATAGTAGTCTGTGATCTGGTCCTACAGGTGCACATAGGAAACAGAGGAAAGTTTGACCTCAGGATTAAAAGCTTGAGGGCAACTGTGAGATGAAGTGCCAAATCAGAAGAGGAAAAATGATTGATGATGAGAACCCTCACAGATTGTGGAGACCTTGAAATATTTTTCCAGTTGGAAAAGGAAAACTGGTCACAGCGCCTCAATGTCATTGAAGATCCCTAATGGCAGGTGACAGTGTGGGCACATCAGGATGAGGTAGTGGCCAGGCGAGTGGGCCTCAGCAGAAGAAGCTCTCTGGTGCACTGCATTGACTGTAACAGGAGCAACTATAAAATCAGTGCACCAAAATCAATGTCACCCTTTCAGCACACACAATTACTGAGCCAGTGTTACTCCTTCGCTTATTCCACCTACGCCAGAAGTGTGGCAATGAGGCCCGAATGTAATCTTTGCCATCAGTTTTGTCTGTAAACCCAAACAAAAACAAAAAAGGCACTCTGCTCCAACAAACAAACAGTTACCATCATCCAATGCAAAGAACAGTCTTGACACCAGCTCAGTGTGACAGAAGAGGCAGGGAGACCAGAACAGTACACAGGGTGACTGAACACACTGTAACTCACCTACAGATGGACATGTAGCTAATTTTATGCCTGTGGCTGAGGGATGCTAAGGACTACCAATGAAGTGTGTAAGTGCAACAACAACTGTATATTATTGATATAAGAAACAGAACTCAAGTATAGCATCCTTGGACAAATGACCACACAACGTCAATACAAAAAGTAATGTATCTCGTAGATGTTGCCTAGGATGCATCTACATGAGTGGTAGTAAGTGGTAGAGCAGAAGGGGCCAAAGATGATTGATGATATCGTCCTACCTAGCACGCATGAATAGGAAAAACAATACTGTAATATTTTAATACAGCATAACTAGTGGACTGCTTGACACAGTCACATTGATTAAATATCTAGGCATAACACTGCAAAACAGTATGAAATGGAGCAAGCATATAGAGACATTACTAGGGAAGGTGAATAGTTGACTTCAGATTATTGGAAGAATTATTGGAAAGTGCAGTTCATCTGTAAAGGAGGCTGTTTATAGAACATTAGTGCATCCCATTCTTGAATGCTGTTTCAGTGTGTTTGGGATCCTCAACAGGTTGGATTACAGGAAGACATCGAAGCAATTCAGAGATATGCTGCTAGATTTGTTATCAGTGGGTTCAGTCAACATGTGAGTATTACGATGCTTTGTGAGCCCAAAGAATCCCAGGAGGGAGGATGACATTTTTGCAAAACACTGCTGAGAAAATTTGGAGAGTTGTCATTTGATGTTGACTGTGGAACAATCCTACTGCTGTCATGGCTTAAGGCCATGAAGCTTAAGGCCATTAAGATAATAGGAATTAGGGCATATAGATAATTGGTTTTCCATCACTCTGTTTGTGAGCGGAACAGGAAAGGTACATTGTGCCATGTGACATGTGCCTTGTGGTGGCTTGCAGAGCATGTATGTAGTTGAAGATGTACACTGATAGAAAAAAATTGCAACACCAAAAAGATAATTAATGTAGAACGAAATTTTGGGAATATATTTTTCTAGGTACATCTTTAAGTGATTAAAATTGCAAGATCACAGGTTAATGTAAGCACAAGATAAGCCATTGCAAACGTGAAATGACAGTGCAGATGTGAAATGGCGGTGCGTTAATAACCAGTGTAACTGCCAAAATGCTGAATGCAATCGTGTAAATGTGTGTACATTGTGTTGTACAGGTGCCAGATGTCAATTTGTGGGATGGAGTTCTGTGCTTGTAGCACATGGGCAATCAATACAGGAATGGCTAATACTGCTTGTGAGTGATGCTGGAGTTGTCGTCGGATGATGTCCCGTACATGCTCGATTGGAGACAGATCTGCTGATTGAGCATGCCGAAGCAAGAAGTTGACACTCTTTAGAGTATATTGGGTTACAGTAGCTGTATGTGTGCGAGTGTTATTCTGTTGGAAAACACCTCCTGGAATGCTGTTTGTGAATGGCAGCAAAACTGAGGGTTGATCACAAAGTAGTCATGAGATGACATGTTGGTATTACTAGGAGAGGCTGGGAAACAAATACATGGATCAGGAAACACACTGACGTAGACATAAATGTGGTTTTAAGAAAAGTGAAGTGGAGTTGGAAGGGACATTTAGTGAGGAAAATGGGCAGTAGACTATAAAATTACAAGGTGACAGAATAGCTGACCAATACTTCCAATACGCACACAGAAAAGTGGAAAACTATTCTGCCTTTCGAAACTATTAATTCATTACTCATGATGGAAAGGAGGACAGATTGGAGAAGGTTAGAAAAGGAGATGCTGGTCAGACAGACCCGTAGTTGATAGATGTTCATATGTCGTGAGAATGATATGTGTGTGTCTTCTAATGGCGGTACTTGGAATTTTTGCCTCATGAAGGTATATAGTGGCCAACCATGTTATCTCCTTGTGATTTTATAACTTTTTCAAGTGAATTTCCTTTTGACATATGGGTATCGTGTTTAATACTGCCTTTCGTAAGATGTGATTCATGATGTCTTCACCTTCTTGTAGCTGAATTAACAATGTATCATGTTCTGTTTCCAATATCAAAAATAACAATACTGAATGAAATAATTTTAATTTTAGAACTGGAAAATAGTGCATGGATTTTTGAAGAGAAAAAAAAATTAAAATTTCTGCAGTTTCTGATGTCTGTCCTCTCATGATACTGTCTGTAGAAGTTTCCAGATCACTGCATAAATATCCAAAGATTGATGCTAATTTAAAGATTGGTTCTTAGGCTTATTTTGGTGGCAAAGTATTTAGTTTAATTATTTCAGACACAATTTAATTGTAGCCCTATATTTATTATTAATATATGGTAATAACATTTAGTATGAAAAGTAATTTTATGGTAATACTATGATGATAATTTGTTCATGAAACTGAAGGAAATCATTCTCTTTTTTCTTTTTTTTCCAGCAATATCGCTTCATCATGTTCAGCTAACTCGAAATGACAAAGATCAATGGGTATGTTCCCTGAGTATATTACTGTTTCTTATTGCATCTTCAGTTATTGAGATACAAATGGTTATAAATTTTAAGAACTGGACATACTTATTACAGTATTTTCTATGGTGATATTTGCTTCCATAGCTTCTGTACTACATTTGCAAAGGCTTCAATTTGTAAGTGCAGGTGGTAATTAATATAACATGCTGCATGGAGTAGATGCTCACTACAGGGTCTGGCTTCAGAAGATTAACTTAACAAGAGGAAAAGTATATATGGTGTCTCTTTGCGTGTATTGGTCTTTGTAAAAACAGTTGTGCTGTTCATTTACCACAGATGGTTTTGCTTTTTATCTATTTGTGCTGTAATTATAATACTGGATAATATTCGTGACCCTCCACGAAATTTTGAAGTGATTTTGTTTGTAGGATACACTGAATTTTTCATGATGGTATGTTATAAAGGAACATGTTTACCCAAAAAATTGCATCATGGGTCAAACTGCACATTGATTATGGATAAAGGATCATAACATATCCAGGCAGTTGTGGCAACATCCCTGTTCAAAATTTTATCACTGACTAAGGAACCATATGCAACAAAAATAACAACAAATGAGTTCAAAGGCAGGTTTCATGGTGTCCAGCCAAAATTCTTGCTTTAACTAAAGACCAGAAGAACAGGAGGGAGAGTACTAATATAAGATGATACTTTGTAAAATGTAAAGTATGGAACACCCTGTGTTCTAACTGGAATTTAAGGTTGTCTGGGCAAAAAACAATTAATTTAAATGTCATACAGCCAGGTTTAATATGAGACAATTGTTTCTACACAAATGTGGACTTGAGGGGTATCAAAGAAGCAATGGAAATTTATGAGACCAGTAGTATTTTGTTTTTAAAAATTATGAATTAGTGGAAGTGCTAGCCAGTCTATATTTTTAATATAAACAACATATCAGAGTCAAAGTTGTTAGATCAAACGAAGAATAATATGAAAAGAAATGCCAGTACATATTATCATCAAAGTTCTTGCATTACACTCTACACATACACCAAGCCAAGTGTTTTCCTCTGGGCATGACAATAAAAATATGAAATCTCAACTTTGCACATACAAAATAATAGCATTAACACACATAGTTCCCCACATCACTAACATGTGATGCAACTTGTTATGTTTACCATACCTTGGTGTATGTACTGAGATACAGTGAAACCCCGCTTTTGCACTTTTCAAGGGACTCTTAAAATAGGCGAGGAATTACTTTTTAAGCAGTAAAAGTTGTGTACACAACCCCCCTCCCATCATCATTATTACTCAGATCTGGTAAGTCAGATCCATTTCCTTCATTGAATGAATCCCACTTTTCGAAAGCAGTTTGGGGTGGTGGACTCTTTAACCTCTGTCCATTTCTTAGATGTATAGTGCAGAGCATCTAAAACTGGCTCTTTAAAGGAGGCTGAGTCTTTCCCAATTTCCATCATACTTAATGCCTTCTGTACAATGGCTTTCCTGTTACTAAGTCTTGAAACCATGGATAATGCGCAAATCCTTTTTTGGACATGTAGGGCAACAATCCATAAACAGGAGAATTCCCTGTTATAGGCTCCCATCAAGGATACGCAATTGCTTCTTTAACAGTTCCAAAGTCATCAGCACTTTGTTATTGTCAGTGCATTTTGTGGGCAATGTTTTTAAATTTTTAAAATAAAGTTGGTTTTTTTTTTTTTTTTTTTTGCCAATTACAAATGGCTTAATTTTTTCAGAACCATCTGATTTGTGCATAACATTACTGCAGGGTGAACTTCATTGTGTTTCACTCCATTGCAGTTTTTGCCTTTAAAGGCAAGTGTTTTCTTTGGACAGATGCTGAAAAAGAGACCAGTTTCATCTATGTAGAAAATGCCCTTTTGTTTATGCTACTTTATATTTCTTGTAATCTACCACTCTGCCATTCACTCCCAGGTTTTGTGTTTACACGATTTATTTTGCTATATATACTTCTGTACTTCATGTTATACTGCTTTTTGAAACCCATCAATCCGTCCATGATATGTGGAGAAGTCCTCAATTCCAGACATATTGGCCACCCTCAGAACCTTTTGACACACTATCATATCTTTCTTGGGTATGGTGAAAGCATCTTCATAATTTCATCCAGCACTGCATGTTTAAAGAATTGGCATCCTTTTTTAATCTGACCCACAGTTATGTGCACTTTCCAAAATAGTCTTTATTTGTGGCAAAAGTGTTTAGCGTAGATGCAGGTATCCCTAAACTCTGTGCTGATGCAACATGTACTTCATGATACACTTCCACTCTTTAGATAGTCTTTATATTCTATTCCATCGTAAGGGTTTTGCCATGTCTTTTCTTAATATTTTCTGTTTTAAAACTGCAACAGTAAACATTAACTTTCTATTTGAAAGAAACAGTTAACAATACAACAGCTCAATCACTTATGCAAGGTTACGACGCTACACAATACAGACATTCTACACCTGGCACATTGGCTGATGGGAGTAGCTGTGTTAATTAAATTTCGGTCTAAGGCGCTGCAGTCATGGACTGTGCGGCTGGTCCCGGTGGAGTTTCGAGTCCTCCCTCGGGCATGGGTGTGTGTGTATGTCCTTAGGATAATTTAGGTTAAGTAGTGTGTAAACTTAGGGACTGATGACCTTAGCAGTTAAGTCCCATAACATTTCACACACAATTAAATTTGACTCACTTCAGTCTATAGTGACAGCTTTGTTGGCACAGCCAACATAGTCAACCTGAGCTGCGAACGATGCTTTGTTTAGTGCTTAAAGAAACCATAAATGGAACTATGTAGTTACTAACAAATACTCGGAAGTGAATTTCCTCTGCATGTGATCTTGATCAAAGGAAGAAACTGACACAGAAACAATATAGCTACAATAATGTCAGCATACTACTTTTTGTAGAGCACACAGTATTGAAAGCTAAGGTTGATAGTGACAAGGAGTGAGTGACTGTTCATCTGAAGTCAGACATTCTTTCAACTTCTATCGAAACAGTTACTTCTGTCATACACCGAGCCAAGTAGAACTGGTAGCACCGGTACCACAAATTGTTCTGAATTTTACCAATTCAGCTCTCCTGAGCAGAGAACCCTGGACTAAGGAAAGTTATTCACACAATATTTGTAAACACTACTTGAAAGTCAGCACCACACCAGTGCCATCTTATGTCAGTTATGTCGGTTTGTTCTCCATTAACACCATTTCATAAAACATAAATTGTGGCAAAACTATAAATATGTTAATACAAGAATGGTTATGAATTAACATTTTGGACACAGGAAATTTGATGGGAGTGATGAAAAATATTGCAAATGGCAGGAAAACATTGTTTCTGGGTTTATACCATACTTCAAAATGAATTACTTAACAAACTGACACACAAAAGAAGAAAACTATTGCGTGACTTAATCAAATTTACTGTGTTGTTACACATGCACCTTCAGTTCAACATGGGTTTTGAAGAGACAACTTTTGGTGAATTGCCTTAGACAATGTATCAGTATTAAAAATATGTTACAGAATCACCTGGAAATGTGTAACTGTCCAGAAACTTACAAATTACACATGTAATTGACAGACACTGTTTAGATAAAAATTTCTGTTAATGATTTAATATCACAGAACTAAACTCAGTGCAGTAAAAAGAGACTAGACACTGACTGAACTGAATCAGCCCTTTTAATGTTTAACTGATGCCCCTAGAAATGTGTATTTGTTTGTGTTGTCTGGCAAACATTGATCTCATCCTCATACAGTGAAACCAGTACCATCAAAACTGTAATTCATGATACTTTAACAAAATAGCAAAACAACTGAATGTTAGTCATAACTAGATATATCATGTGTCATTATGGCAACAACTTACCCAAAAATGCATTTTTAAAATATTAAGGTTAACATAATTGTAGAAATTATATATACGTTGTATATGAATGCATGGTTTTGTGCCGATATGTGCTGATAAAATTCACTTAAGCTCCAGCCATGTCAAGCGGTTGTGGATTTTAAACCACTTGACACAGCTGGAACCTCAAGAGGATTCTATTGGTATATATATGTTATTTCATCAAAAGTTTTAAAAAGTACAGAATTTTCTTTATGCTTAACATGTCACCTTTACAATAAAAGTGTGTGTGTGTGTGTGTGTGGGCGTTTTCTGTTTTGGAAGCTGGTCTTTTGGCCTAAAGCTTACAAGTATTGGCACACACATGAAAAATGCCTTTGGGAACATTTCCAAGCTTTTGGAGTCACTGACCCCAATGTGCATAAGGCTTTCTTTCTGACATATATATATATCTTTTCAAACGTGGAATATTTCCCTCTATTATATATATATATATATACACACACTTTTTTTGCTAGTTATTGTAAAGATGACATGTTAAGCATAAATAAAATTCTGTACTTTATACATATATTTACTGTAAAGATGAAAGAAACTTATACATTAACTTTTGGTCAAATCCTTCAGCAGAAAAGGAAACACACATGGACATTCAATTACACAAGCAAGCACACCTGACACACACAACTGCCGTCTCTGCCAGCTCAGACCAGAATGCAACTGTCTTGTAGAATGGAAGCGGCAGTCAGGATGGAGGGGGGAAGGGGAATGGATAGCAGGTTATGGATTTGAGGGGGGGGAGAGCACTATCTGGAAGAGAGTGCAGGGACTAGGTTTCCAACAGGCACATTGTCAGTAGGCTGTGAGGTGAGGAGATGAAGGGGGGGGGGGGGGAATGGAGAGTGTGAAGGAGGAGAGGAGCAGGGAAGGGGAAAGACGGCAAGCACATTGGCAGAAGACAGAACACAAAGAAAGTGAGGAGAAGAGAGTAAGGAGGATGTGATAGGACAGATGAGATGGTAACAGTTGGGTGGAAGGTGAGAGGACAATAGGTTACTGTAGGTTGAGACTGGTATAATTTCAGGAGTGGAGAAAGTATTGTAAGGATAACTCCCATCTGTGCATAAGAAAAGTTGGTGGTAGATGGGAGGATCCAGATGTCTCAGGTAATGAAGCAGCCATTGAAATCAAGTATGGTATATTCAACTGCATGTTGTGCCACAGGGTTGTTTACTTTGCTCTTGGCCACAATTTGGCAGTGACTGTTCATTCTGGTGGACAGCTGGACAGTAGTCATACCAGTGTAAAAAGCTGAGCAGTGATTGCAGCAGAACTGGTAAATGACACGGCTGCTTTCACAGGCAGGCCCCCTGATGGGGTGGGATAAGCATGTGACAGGATAGGACATTTTTAATGATTAACTCCGAACCGGAACGAAGTATTATTATACATATTATAAAAATGGATGTATGTGTGCATTTACTTCCTGCATCTCCTCCTAAACCCTGTGACCAATTTCACTCAAACTTGGTAAACATATCCCTTATTTTCATGCAACAATCATTGTGGGAGGTTAGAACCACCTACCTATAGTAGTTCAGGAGATATGATGATATAAATTCTGAGATGCATGAAAAACTGCCACATTGTGCATGATGATTAAATTTATTACTTATTTGCTACTAATACTATTCACAACACATTTTGCAGCCAATATCCACTTATGCCATTGAGTGTACCTATGGAAATATATCATTGTACAAATTGCAGTTCAAGAGATTTGATGTCATAAACATTGAGATGTGTGAAAAAATGTCACATCATGCATGAAGTTTTAATATATTTATTCTTTACTACCAAGACAGTTGCGTCAACTTAAGGGAATCCCTGACACCTGGCAGCACTTTTCATGGCTTTCAGTTGCATAATGCAAATGGTTGCAAGTGAAAACATTTGCCATCTCTAGAGGAATGAAGGAACATTGTCGTAGTGATGTTTATGAAGTTGCATTGTAGACACATGAAGCAGCTGCACCCAGTGTAGTAGTAGTAGTAGTAGTAGTAGTAGTAGCTTTATTCATCTGTTGATCTCTTTTTACAAGGATATGGGACATGTCAAAGTATTTACAAGTTTATGAATATAATAGAGGGAAACATTCCACGTGGGAAAAATATATCTAAAAACAAAGATGATGTGACTTACCAAACGAAAGTGCAGGCAGGTCGATACACACACAAACAAACACAAACATACACACAAAATTCAGCTTTCGCAACCAACGGTTGCTTCGTCAGGAAAGAGGGAAGGAGGAATTTTGTGTGTATGTTTGTGTTTGTTTGTGTGTCTATCGACCTGCCAGCACTTTAGTTTGGTAAGTCACATCATCTTTGTTTTTAGATATATTTACAAGTTTAGATCAATTTAAATAAGCTAATTTGTATACCGTATTTACTCGAATCCAAGCCGCACTTTTTTTCCTGTTTTTGTAATCCAAAAAACCGCCTGCGGCTTAGAATCGAGTGCAAAGCAAGCGGAAGTTCTGAAAAATGTTAGTAGGTGCCGCCACAACTAACTTCTGCCTTCGAATATATGTAGCATGCTTTGTAGACACAAAGATAAATACTGGCGCCAAAACCTCTGCGTCAGTAAATAAATTTTTAAAAAAGGTGGAAGACGAGCTTTTTTTCTCCGTCCAGAGTTTCGACCATTTTCATACATTATCCAACAAAGTAAATACAAATTCCGTATTGTTTATCTTCGAATGTAGCAGAATTTCAATGTACTACGAAAATACGACTGGCAAGACTGTTTGGGATGTTTGTCAATATGGCCAATTCTGCGTTCTGAATTTTTTCCTACCTGTGAGAAGAGATGGTTGCTAATAGGAACCTGATGAAATGTGAATCACATGCACTATTCTCTTCACCATAAGAATAATACGAATATAAACATTTTGCCATGTATTCTTTCGTGTTTGCTGCTATCTCATTTAAATCCTGTCTGCCTAATAAACTACGAAACTAGAGCGAGACAACAGCAAACGCGGAAGAATATACGTATCGTGTCATGTTTATATTCGTATTATTTTTATGCCTAATAGTGATACAGTCAGAAATGAAGCACGGCAACTGACTAGATTTTTAAATCTAAGATGACTAATTTCTGTGCAGAATTTGATGTACTAAAGAAGCGGCCGCAAAGATTTTCAAACGGAGAAAAATTTTCGCCTAACTCTCGTTCAGAACATGTTCTATCATACGCAGTCTATTATTTGGTTCTTGTTGATCATTATCAAAGAAAGCAGCAGTGTAAGTAACAACAAATAGCAGTCTCTTGCCATTATTTCGCTAATGAGACGATTCCTCTCTTTTTTTTTTTTTTTTTAATTGTAAGCGGCGGTAGCGCGCACAAAAGCAAGCCATGCCGCGAGCGGCGACAGGCCGTAAACACGCACTATCAGAATGCGACAAACAGTGCATGACACAGTACAGTAATGCATTTTCAGCTTACAGTGGCGTAAACACCTATAACAAAGAAAACGGCACTTATCAGATCAAAGCAAAATGAGCAATCGATTCAAACCAGACGAAGCACGTGAAAAAGGAAGGGTACCCGTATAAATACTGATGGAGCGCCTGACGCATAGCAATGGCTACCTGGTAAAGCTTAACTGCTAAGCTTACGACTCGAACCAAACTACTGTAGCTGTATCATCATTCATTCGACCTAAATTGTGTCCCATATTACAATGGACCAACTTTGTTTCGATTTGGAGGTGCGGCCTAAAACTTTTCTCTCCCCTTGAATTTCGAGTCTCAAATTTCAGGTGCGGCTTAGATTCGGGAAATTTTTTTTCCCTTTATTTCGAGTCTAATTTTTCAGGTGCGGCTTAGATTCGAGTGCGGCCTAGATTCGAGTAAATACGGTACACATATATTTACCGACTTCTAGTTAGAGACAATCATTAGATTTACTCCCGGTATACGATACTTTATTTTACAAATAACTTATTAAATAATGTAATGCCACTGTTCACTCATATCTCACTATCAGTCACTGCACCCACTATGCACACATTGTTTCATAATACTTCACTCACTCTCTCTCTCTCTCTCTCTCTCTCTCTCTCTCTCTCTCTCTCTCTCTCTCTCTCTCACACACACACACACACTGGTGATCTTTGGGCCATTTTCTGTACCACAACTTCCCATTTGCTACCCTGAAAAACTGAGTCAGCATCCCTCGATAATGAGGTGAGATGTTGCGCTCAGAAAGAGGAACAGGTGTTAGTATTGTGCTATGCATAGCTTGGGGGTAAGTAGTTCTAGAAAGCAAAAAAAAAAGGGAAAAAAAACATGAAGTAAAGGTGTTATGTGGAATGTTGGATGTTTTATAATCATTATTATTATTATTATTATTTATCTGTACAACATTTTTATATCAAGCCCTACTCTGTTTTATCTAAGTAATCCTTCTATGTATAAAATGTATTGCATAACAGGTATTTTTTAGCTGCCTTTTTAAATAATTGTAATTTCTTTAATCACTTTTGGTAATTTATTGTACAGTTTTATTCCTTGGTAGAAAATGCTGTTTTGAGTTTTATGTTTATTTTTCCTAGGTAAATGTAAGTTGAGTCTCTCTCTTGTTGCTTGGTCATGGACAGAGCTGTTTGTGCAGTAATTACCAATGTTATTTTTGATGTGTACAACTGACTGGTAAATGTATTCACATGGAGCAGTTAAAATCCCCAGTGTTTTGAACAGATCTTTACAATGAGTTTGACTAGTATTTTTGTTTATTATTCTTATGGCTCTTTTCTGGAGTTTGAAAATTGTGTTCATATTTTGTTCGTTTGTTTCCCAAAAAAGAATATCATAATTAAGAATTGAGTGTATATACATACTCGTATGAATAATATGTAACTACAAGACACTGCATGTTACACATTGATGATAGGATTCTAAGGGCATAACATGCTAATGACATTCTGTTTGCAAGTACTTTGTGTGTTCACACCACTTCAACTGAAAATCAATATTCATTCCTGGAAGTTTTACATTTGTTACACAGTCTGTAGAGGTGCCATCTACATTTAATTTAACATTGTCATTTTTCCTCTTCAAACTTAAATTCGTGGCATTAGTTTTTTTTTATGTTCAATGTCACTTTATTGCTTATTGACCAATCATAAACTTCCATGAGAGTTTCATTTGCTTTCTCGCAAGGAGTTCTCTTGTTTTCTCAGTGACTGTAATATTGCTGTCATCAGCAAAGAGAATTTTTTCACCATGAGTAACAGTACTGGGAAAGTCATTAATGTATATCAGGAACAGTACTGATCCTAATATGCTACCTTGTGGAACCCCTATGTTAATGTGTTTTGGTTCTGATAAGTGTTTTACTAAAAGTTTAGATCTATTTGAAGTATGTGTTATCTCTACTCTTTGTACCCTATCTGTTAGGTATGATCGAAACCAGTCATTAGCTACCCCTCTTATTCCAAATGCTTCTAATTTATTTAATAGAATCTTGTGGTTGACTGTATCAGACACCTTAGAAGGATACAAAAATATGCCTGTGACACACTCAGCTCACAGAGCATCAAGTATAACTTTTGTGAATTCTACTATGGCTGACTTCGTATTTTTGCCACTTCGGAAACCAAACTGTGATTTGCTTAAAAGATTGTATTTATTCAGGTAATTGATTAATTTGTCTTTCATAATTGCTTCTATTATTTTTGAGAATGCTGACAGCAGGGAAATGGGCCGGTAAGTTTCTATGTCTTCTGCTCTGCATTACCTTTCTTAAGCAAAGGCACAACTCTTGCCCGTTTTAACTGCTCAGGATATGTTCCTGATGTGAAAGATTCATTTATTATATTTGTTAAGGGGCCCTGTATAATCCCTATGCATCGTTTCAGTACACACATTGCGGTTCTAGGCGCTACAGTCTGGAACCACGCAACTACTATGGTCGCAGGTTCGAATCCTGTCTCGGGCATGGATGTGTGTGATGTCCTTAGGTTAGTTAGGTTTAAGTAGTTCTAAGTTATAGGGGACTGATGACCTCAGAAGTTAAGTCCCATAGTGCTCAGAGCCGTATTATTAGTACACACATTGGTACTTCACCGATGCCTACTGACTTTTTATTTTTTAGTTTTTGAACTTCATTCTCTGTGGTTGGAAGTAACATCATTGTAGTTAGTGCAACAATATTTATGGGTGTTATATTTGTTTTGGGGAAGTTTTGCTGTAACTTCTCTGCAATACTTGAAAAATGCTCATTTACATAGTTTGCTAAGTGTTGTGGAACATTTATTACTGTATCCCCCTCCCTTAGCAGTATGTTATTCTGCATTTATTTGACTCTCCCCGTTTCCTTTTTTATAACATCCCAGACTGCTTTGCTTTTATTCTCTGCATTATATATTATTTTGTCATTAAATGACATTTTTGCAGCAATCAGCACCTTCCTATAGATCTTTTTGTATCTATGATAGAAATTTAAGAATTCTGTGTAAGGATACTGTCCAGGATATTACACTTTAAACACAGTTCTGTTTTGTTTTCATTTCTAATAGAAATTTGACAAGATGAATACCCTGGCAATGCCGGTTTTGTCTGCTAGTAGTAATATAAAATTATTTATATTAACTAGCAGCCAATATATGTTATCATTAGTGCCTGCTTTCTTTATCAAGTGTCTGCTAAAGATGTAACTAGTCGAATAACCCAGTGCACTGTACTAGATGTTGCTGTTTACAATGCAATATATTGACACACCTGATAGTTTTATGTGAATTATTCTGGTTGTCGTAACTGATAAGAATGCTTTGGCAGTGTCGTGTCAGGTGAAGGAACTTGTGGAACATTGCCAACTGTAGGTGAGATGCTCACTGATGGCAGTAGCAGGCTGATGTACCCAAAGCTACCGAATTTTCTTAATAAAAACCAATCTTGATGTTATAGTGCAAAACCATATTGTGTGTATTAATTAGCTATATTAACAACTGCTGCATTTAATGTCAAATAATTACCCCTGATACATTTTTGTGATAGGTTGCTTGTTGATAAACTTGGTAACCACTTATTTATTGGTATTGCCGAGCTCATATCACTCGTTTTTTGTCATAAATTAATTGCAATTGGTGAAAATATACTTAGGATTCATGTTAAATAACAACACTATTTATTATTTGATGTGGTGATGAAGCTACAAAATAATAGTTTAATGCTGTACAGGTTCTAATATTATACATGTTTAATAATGCCACACCTTTTGCACGACCATTCATAACTAATTTTTCTCATTGTTATGTTTGGTTCCTCTTCTAAATAATTTGTAAATATTTTTCATGTACAGCAGTTGCTACTTGCAAGGCTGCCACTGTGTGATTTATTATCTTCTCCTTGATGTATTTCAACTGATACATAATTATTGTGTAACATTGCATGTTTAGCCTTGGTTGATAGCAATTGTAAATTCTTCCTGTTTGAAAGCAGAGTTGTCACTTGCAAGGGATCCCATCTTAAATTTTCTTGAAGTTTACCCTTGTGTGAGTCTGGCAATACCTCCACAAATACCAGAAAATCTTCATAGATTAAAACTCATACCAGGAAGTGAAGACCCAAATGCTGAACAATGACTGGATTTATTATCTGTAGAATAACTCATTAACAGTAATACATTAGACTTTACAATCATTTACATTTGTGTAGAGTTATTATGCAAATTGTCTCATATCCTGTACATTAAAGAAATGTTGATTATTGATGGGAAACCAAAACCATGGAACTTCACTAGGAGAGTCTCCATGGCATGGTGCATGGCATTGCAGACACCAAGTAAATACTGGTGGTGATGCAAGTGCATAGAATGGAGACCTTGTATCACCACACAACCCCCAAAGACTACTTAAAATATAAAAATAGGAGCATCTTAAACCGAAATTGTGCTACTATATCACTGTTAAACACTAACTTCATTTTTGATGAGTTGCAATTTGAACTGATCATGATTGCTCAATTATAAATGCCATTGAGAGTACTAATGCCACCCACCACTCACCACTCATTTATTTCACAAAATGCTCTTGTACCCTCACAAAACACTATAATAATTTTAACAGAAAATAAGAATGAGTTAAGTTAAATGAAACATAAATGCAGACTTTTCCCAATGAGATGATAATTGATTACTTGTAATCGAGAATGATGATACCAGCAGATATAATCAAACAACTGACGTTACATGACAAATGGCAGTGTCCTCGATACAGTTTTAAAAATTTGGGGTCCCTCTAATCCTTGATGCAGTTGCCCATTTACCTCTGAAGATGTCTTCCATAGCCAGAAACAAAATGTCTGGGAATTGTTTTATATATTGATGACAGCCTCTCAGTCTGGAAGTTTTAACTGAAGTAAATCTCAGCCATGAAAGCCTGCCTTACATGATCGATGACTTCAAATCCGAAGGTTCTGTGTGTGAGTCCAGACACACCTAGGATTTTGAATTAAAATTTGATTAGTAGTAATTTTATTCATTTGTTGTTCAGTTTACAAGGATTTTGGACATACCATGGTATTATAGTGTAAGAAAAAGAAGTGATCATTATATGATGGCATTTACATACATACGGGTCTAGTTTGACAAGGATGGGATAAGTAGTTGGTTGTGACTCAGAACTCCGTATTGTCCTTGAATTTGGAACTACCACGAAAAGTGGGAGAAGTAGCAGTGACCAATGCCAACCAAGCACTTGCAAATGCTCTGAACTGGTTCACAGCAAATTCTCTTGAAATAAACCTAAGTAAAACAAATTACATGCAGTTCCAATCCAGTTACATAAGCCCAGAAGATATTAACATTGCACATAAACCTAAGTAAAACAAATTACATGCAGTTCCAATCCAGTTACATAAGCCCAGAAGAGATTAACATTGCACACGAGAGCCAACAGTTACAAAGTGTTCAGTGCACAAAGTTACTAGGCGTTCACATAGATAACTGGTTCAACTGGGAATTCCACATATAGCAAACACTAAAAAAGCTTAGCTCAGCAACATTTGCCATCCGAATAATCTCCAAAATTGGAGACATCAACATATCAAAGTCCGCATATTTTGGCTACAAACAGTTAGGTACATTAACCACTACCTCACAATATCTTCTCTCGCTCATGGCTTCCACACTTCTCAATTCCTCTGAATATGAAACAAATGAGTCATACCATCATTATAACACAAGATGGAAAGGTGATATGCACTGTGAATGGAAAAATCTCTCTCTGGTACAAAAAGGGGTAAAGTACACAAGTACAAAAATCTTTAACGCTCTCCTGAGTAATATTATCTAAAAGAATGTTGTCGAAAAGAAAATGAAACGCTATTCAAAAAAAGCTAAAGGAATTCCTACTGGAAAAATGTTTCTACTCTTTAGATGAATTCTTCAGCAGAGATAAATAATTTTAGTAGTAATTCAGATTATTTCCTTTGTCATTGTATCTGTATTGTTTTTTATCACTATTGTATTTTTGTATTGTATTGTTTATTATCTTTATTATATTATTGTATTGTACCAGTTTTGAATCATTCATCTACCATGTGTAATATACCAGTATGTATTGTATTGTATGATATCTATATTGTATCTGCTTTGACTCAGTCCACATCCATGCATAATCATTAGGTATATCAAATAAATAAATAAAAATAAACAAAAAGGATGCAGAGGGCCATAGAAAGCACTGCACTGAAGACACAAAATCTTCTAAAGTACTGTAATGATGCCTACAACCTTTTTAAAAGTTCCAGTATAAGAGTAAGCTAGTCACTGCGTGGGTACTGAGTGGTAAAGATGTAGATATAAAAAAATTGACTGTAGATCAAACTAGGTGCATACGTAAGATTTAGATCATTACCTAGGGTTATTCAAGAAACTAAAGAATATGGTGAACTCATGAAGTGGAATATCGAAAATTTAAAACTTAATGAAATAAAGCATAAATTCTCTGAATTAGAGGCCAGAATTCTCAGTACAGTTTTAAAGAGTAGTTCAGTAGATTAGCAGGATATAATCAGAACAGAAATAATTAAGTCAGGGTATCTCACTTGGTTTCAGTAAATTAGCAGACACACAAAAGCCATTAATGATGCATAAAATACTCCAGCTTGTTGACCAAAGAAGAAAATATGAAAATGCTAGGAGAAAGGTAGGAAATTAGGTGTACAAGTTGCTTAGGAATGAAATAAATTTGCAAACAGACTTATCATAATGGGTTAGCAAGACATGTAAATGATTGGTAATGAAATGTCTGTAGGATACAGTGAAATGGTGAATAAGAAGATTAAACATAACGTCATATAACTAACATATAGAAGTGTTGAACTATGAGAAGCAGTTGAGAAACTTCTGTTCAGTGTAGAGAAAAGAACAGGTGAGTGGGCATGTGCACACCGAATACATGTACATTGGCAGAAAGCTGTTAAAAGATATTATGGAGGAGATGCATAAGGAGTAAGTTAATATGGGGGTAACAAGAGGGCCAATTATGTGATTAGTGTTTGACTGAGTACTGACTGATTATGAGTCCAAACAAATCAATACGGGCAGGGTGTATATGCCTCAGGAGAATGGGGAAAACCCGGGAATTTTTTCATCTGGGAGAAGTCCAGGTAAAACCTGGGAAATTTTTAGAATTCTGGGAATTTACATTGTTTTAGTTTTCAGTTAAATTTTTGTAATTTTGATTGGTAAGAACTGACACTCTAACAAAAATTTTGCTTTAGTCCACTACTGCAGAATAATACTGCAGGGTAAAATATAACTGAGAGAATAACACCAAAATAAAACTTTAGTTGCAAATAAAATATGCCATTTAAAACAACAAAACACAGTGCACACACAAGTGCCTGTTGACAGCAAAATGTGCGAAGGCTTTAGTACCAGGACTATGCAATACTTCGTAACACCAAACTGCTTTTGATGTGTATGACACCACAACTGTTTACATTTCTAACAGACCGCAGGAAAATATTGCGAATGGTGGTTTGAGAAGCGTTACTTCCAATCTAAATTTCCTTTTAAGGAAGATGAATTATGTTGTGTGAGAGAATGTGTGATGAATTTCTTAAATCACAAAATGTTAGTCTCTTATTCAAAACTTAACGTGGAGGACAAGCCACTTAAAAAAAAAAAAAAAAAAAAAAAAAAAAAAAAAAAAAAAAAAATGGGCCCAGGAGACCAGCTATTTACAACATTATTTAAAATTTTACTTGCACATTTGTGTTTGATATGTCTTAAAGCCTAATACAGGCTAAAAAAAGACCAAGTCTCAATGTAAGTTTTTCATATACATTTTAGTTCTTCCACAGATCACAAATTATGCAGTAACAATGACAAGAAGTATATTATCCTTAAAAATAAAATCTAAAGTGAGTTCTTGAGCAATTTAACAAGTAATTGGCTTTTCTATAGAAAAGCCCAAATGCTTGATGGAACAAGTATTCAGCCAGGGACCCATGAAATGTTTTTTGCACAGCAGTGAAATTTATAATCATGCTTGTCAGAAATATTCAGCTGCTGTGTTTTAAGCTGTGCTCTTAGGACCCTGCCTAACCACACCCTCAGAAAGAAGACCAAAAATTTTTGAGGACCAGTATTATATGTGAAAGCTTAGCTTTTCTTGTAGCTATACTGTATGTGTATTAATTTAAACCATTAACTTTTCCTATTTGTGTCTTCACGCTACTTAACAATGATGTTGCTATTGGTTGATTACATCATGTGTCCTATGCTCTGGATATCTGCTGGCATTGGCTGGTGAGATCACATGACATGAGCAAAGATTTGCTGATGAATGTGCACCACAATCTTGATTTCAGTGCTTTGCACAGAGCATAACTTAAGCATAGCTAACACCTGGTTCAAGAATCATGAAAGAAGGTTGTATACATGGAAGAAACCTGGAGATACTAGAAGGTATCAGATAGATTATATAATGGTAAGACAGAGATTTAGGAACCAGGTTTTAAATTGTAAGGCATTTCCAGGGGCAGATGTGGACTCTGACCACAATCTATTGGTTATGAACTGTAGATTAAAACTGAAGAAACTGCAAAAAGGTGGGAATTTAAGGAGATGGGACCTGGATAAACTGAAAGAACCAGAGGTTGTACACAGTTTCAGGGAGAGCATAAGGGAACAATTGACAGGAATGGGGGAAATAAGTACAGTAGAAGAAGAATGGGTAGCTCTGAGAAATGAAGTAGTGAAGGCAGCAGAGGATCAAGTAGGTAAAAAGACGAGGGCTAGTAGAAATCCTTGGGTAACAGAAGAAGTATTGAACTTAATTGACGAAAGGAGAAAATACAAAAATGCAGTAAATGAAGCAGGCAAAAAGGAATACAGACGTCTCAAAAATGAGATTGACAGGAAGTGCAAAATGACTAAGCAGGGATGGCTAGAGGACAAATGTAAGGATGTAGAGGCTTATCTCACTAGGGGTAAGATAGATACTGCCTATAGGAAAATTAAAGAGACCCCTGGACAAAAGCGAACAACTTGTATGAATATCAAGAGCTCAGATGGAAACCCAGTTCTAAGCAAAGAAGGGAAAGCAGGAAGGTGGAAGGAGTATATAGAGGGCCTATACAAGGGCGATGTACTTGAGGATGAAGATGAAATGGGAGACACGATATTGCGTGAAGAGTTTGACAGAGCACTGAAAGACCTGAGTCGAAACAAGGCCCCGGGGATAGACAACATTCCATTAGAACTACTGATGGCCTTGGGAGAGCCAGTCCTGACAAAACTCTACCATCTGGTGAGCAAGATGTATGAGACAGGCGAAATACCCTCAGACTTCAAGAGGAATATAATAATTCCAATCCCAAAGAAAGCAGGTGTTGACAGATGTGAAAATTACCGAACTATCAGTTATTAAGTCACAGCTGCAAAATACTAAAGCGAATTCTATTACACACGAATGGAAAAACTGGTAGAAGCCGACCTCGGGGAAGATCAGTTTGGATTCTGTAGAAATGTTGGAACACGTGAGGCAATACTGACCCTACGACTTATCTTAGAAGCTATTTTAAGGAAGGGCAAACCTACGTGTCTAGCATTTGTAGACTTAGAGAAAGCTTTTGACAATGTTGACTGGAATAATCTCTTTCAAATTGTGAAGGTGGCAGGGGTAAAATACAGGGAGCGAAAGGCTATTTACAATTTGTACAGAAACCAGATGGCAGTTATAAGAGTTTAGGGGCATGAAAGGGAAGCAGTGGTTGGGAAGGGAGTGAGACAGGGTTGTAGCCTCTCCCCTATGTTATTCAATCTGTATATTGAGCAAGCAGTAAAGGAAACAAAAGAAAAATTTGGAGTAGGTATTAAAATCCATGGAGAAGAAATAAAAACTTTTAGGTTCACTGATGACATTGTAATACTGTTAGAGACAGCAAAAGACTTGGAAGAGCAGTTGAATGGAATGGACAGTGTCTTGAAAGGAGGATATGAGATGAACATCAACAAAAGCAAAACGAGGATAATGGAATGTAGTTGAATTAAGTCGGGTGATGCTGAGGGAATTAGATTAGGAAATGAGACACTTAAAGTAGTAAAGGAGTTTTGCTATTTGGGGAGCAAAATAAATGATGATGGTCGAAGTAGAGAGGATATAAAATGTAGACTGGCAATGGCAAGGAAATCGTTTCTGAAGAAGAGAAATTTGTTAACATCGAGTATAGATTTAAGTGTCAGGAAGTCGTTTCTGAAAGTATTTGTATGGAGTGTAGCCATGTATGGAAGTGAATCATGGACGATAACTAGTTTGGACAAGAAGAGAATAGAAGCTTTCGAAATGTGGTGCTACAGAAGAATGCTGAAGATTAGATGGGTAGATCACGTAACTAATGATGAAGTATTGAATAGAATTGGGGAGAAGAGGAGTTTGTGGCACAACTTGACAAAAAGAAGGGACCGGTTAGTAGGACATATTCTGAGGCATCAAGGGATCACAACTTTAGCATCGGAGGGCAGTGTGGAGGGTAAAAATCGTAGAGGGGGACCAAGAGATGAATACACTAAGCAGATTCAGAAGGTTGTGGGTTGCAGTAAGTACTGGGAGATGAAGAAGCTTGCACAAGATAGGGTAGCATGGAGAGCTGCATCAAACCAGTCTCAGGACTGAAGACCACAACAACCTGTTTATAGCTTTGTGATACAAAAATACACAGTGTAAATGTTGTCATGCATCAAAGATCTTTTCAAAAAGCATTGCTTTTTTGGTGGATTTTATTTCCTAAAGTGCCAGGATGTTCCATGTCAATATATATAACCTTCACCATGCAAAGAATTGCTGTTTTACAGCTCGGAGGGAAAGTATATTGTCACTTGACAAGGAGAACAATGTGCTTTCACCAGGGTATAATCCATGTTCACGTGGAAAAAAGAGTAGTTTTAACAGGGAAATCCAGGAAAAATCCAGTTCCCTCCCCCCTCAATCCACGTATATACCCTGAAAGGCATCAATGAAATATATTTTGCTACAACCAAAATCTGCAGGATAAATAGAAACTAGGAGGGTGTTTCAGCTGGCATAAAGAATCTATAGTATTGATTAATTACCATTAGAGTTCCAGAAAAGCACTATCTTTTTATTAACAAAGATAAATGTGAAAATTATTGAATGATCAACCAATCTGATGGTGCTTGTAAACTGTAAGAATAATATGCAGAAGAACATAAAGAAAAATTTCAAGAGGTCATGGATGAAGATTAATTGTTTCAGAAAAACAAAATGTGTCTGTGAAGTAATTCAGACTTGGTGCTTATCAAGGAAAGAAAAGATAAAATCAATAAGGAATCATTCCTAATGTTTTTAGACCAAAAGAAAGCTTTCAATGATGTAAGGTGGAACAACATATTATCAGTTATAAAATGAGAGGTAGATTATAAAAAAGTGATAATCTATACATATGAAAATGTGTAATGAAAGATGGATATCAAGAAACACAAATTTTTGTTAAGGATGGTAAGAAACAGGATTTTTATATTTTATCATTGTTATTTAACTTGTACATTGAAATGCAGTGAGAGATGGGAAATAAAATCTCAGAAAAGCGGTAAAAATACAGGAGCAACAGACAGATATGCTAAGGTTTGCAAATGATGTAGCCCTTCTGACAAGAGCTCCTGTATGATAGTCGGGGGGGGGAGGTAGACTGATGGGAATGGAGTCTTTTTAATATAATTTGCCCAGTGTGTGACATCAGCTGAAAAGACTGGCAACTTGTTGGCCGATCTTGCTCATGTGGGAATTCCCAGCTGTTAGTGCCATACAATGAATCATTTCATTTCATTTTGGAAGACAAATGGCGAGTTGTAGATAGCTGTAAAAAAGGTCCAGTTCAGATCCTGTTGTCCTTTTGCTAAAATACTAGGCCACAGTAAGCATACTTTTTAAAAAAGAATACACATTATCGGAAGAAAAACACTTGATTACACTATATATTTTTTTCTTTCCCTGACAGCTTGCGGAGTGCCCTTGCCATCTGGGCAAAAGAAGTCACGTACAAGACCTGCTGAAAGGATTGATCTGTATATCCATGTAGAATAAGAGCTAAGAATAAAAAAGCTAAGAAAAAGATGGTGCTGAGTAGTGGGAAGGTAAACTGTCATTTGCTTCATTTTAAAATTGGTCATAACACACTAGTCCAACAAGTGAAAGAACTCTCCTACCTAGGCAGTAAGATTAAACAGTGTGGCTGAAGCAACGAAGATATCAGGAATAGACTGGTGTAGTGGAAAAACCTTTCTTTCGTAAAAGAACACTAGTGATAGCAAATGTTGATGTGGAATGGGCTAAATAATTTTTCAATGTGTGTATCTGAAGCACAGAATTGAATTTAGCTTAAATATTGTTCTTGGGAAATTCAGAGAAGAAGGAACTGGAAATGGGCTGCTATTGAAAAATCTTGAAAATTAAGTGGACAGATGAACCAAATGAAGAGCTACTAAAATGCAATAGGCTAAAAATGAGTCTGTGGGAAACACTTACCAAAAGAAGGGCCAGTTATTGGAAATAAACTTGGTGCTGGAAGGATCAGTGGAGAGTAACAAATTATCGAGGTAGACAAAGACTAGGATATACGATATAAACTACAGGGCATGTAGCGCATAACCCTCACATACAGAAGAAGACAGTTATAACAATAAAGAATGCCAAGTCATGGAGGACAGCATCAGAGCAGTCATTGTTTTTGCTTCTACAGACAGGATAATTAAAAGGAACAAGTAATAAATGTAACTGAGAAAAAAATGTAGAGAAACTACAGGTGCATGTAAAGTTGAAGAACAACTTGTGAGATCGCAGGAATGTAAATTATACTCAAAATATCTAAGTACAGAGATAGATGAATTGGTTAGTGAAGTAACATCTCTGTATGCTTTGTTAGTGAGGCAGTTGACAAATTCGTCAATCTTTTTAACTTGTTGTTGTTGTTGTTGTTGTTGTCTTCAGTCCTGAGACTGGTTTGATGCAGCTCTCCATGCTACTCTATCCTGTGCAAGCTTCTTCATCTCCCAGTACTTACTGCAACCTACATCCTTCTGAATCTGCTTAGTGTATTCATCTCTTGGTCTCCCTCTATGATTTTTACCCTCCACGCTGCCCTCCAATGCTAAACTTGTGATCCCTTGATGCCTCAGAATATGTCCTACTAACCGATCCCTTCCTCTTGTCAAGTTGTGCCACAAACTCCTCCCCAATTCTGTTCAATAACTCCTCATTAGTTATGTGATCTACCCATCTAATCTTCAGCATTCTTCTGTAGCACCACATTTCGAAAGCTTCTATTCTCTTCTTGTCCAAACTATATATCGTCCACGTTTCACTTCCATACATGGCTACACTCCATACAAATACTTTCAGAAACGACTTTCTGACACTTAAATCTATACTCGATCTTAACAAATTTCTCTTCTTCAGAAACGCTTTCCTTGCCATTGCCAGTCTACATTTTATATCCTCTCTACTTCGACCATCATCATTTATTTTGCTCCCCAAATAGCAAAACTCCTTTACTACTTTAAGTGTCTCATTTCCTAATCTAATTCCCTCAGCATCACCCGACTTAATTCAACTACATTCCATTATCCTCGTTTTGCTTTTGTTGTTGTTCATCTCATATCCTCCTTTCAAGACACTGTCCATTCCATTCAACTGCTCTTCCAAGTCCTTTGCTGTCTCTGACAGTATTACAATGTCATCGGTGAACCTAAAAGTTTTTATTTCTTCTCCATGGATTTTAATACCTACTCCGAACTTTTCTTTTGTTTCCTTTACTGCTTGCTCAATATACAGATAAAATACCATCGGGGAGAGGCTACAATCCTGTCTCACTCCCTTCCCAACCACTGCTTCCCTTTCATGTCCCTCGACTCTTATAATTGCCATCTGCTTTCTGTACCAATTGTAAATAGCCTTTTGCTCCCTGTATTTTACCCCTGCCATCTTCAGAATTTGAAAGAGTGTATTCCAGTGAATATTGTCAAAAGCTTTCCCTAAGTCTACAAATGCTAGAAACGTAGGTTTGCCTATTTGATTTTGTATTTATAACCCTGTATTCACCTGACCAAAAGTCTTGTCCCTCCTGCCACCGAACGTCACTAATTCCCACTATATTTAACTTTAACCTATCCATTTCCCTTTTTAAATTTTCTAACCTACCTGCCCGATTAAGGGATCTGACATTCCACGCTCCGATCCGTAGAATGGCAGTTTTCTTTCTCCTGATAACGACGTCTTCTTGAGTAGTCCCCACCCGGAGATCCGAATGGGGGACTATTTTACCTCCGGAATATTTTACCCAAGAGGACACCATCATCATTGAACCATACAGTAAAGCTGCATGCCCTCGGGAAAAATTATGGCTGTAGTTTCCCCTTGCTTTCAGCCGTTAGCAGTACCAGCACAGCAAGGCCGTTTTGGTTAGTGTTACAAGGCCAGATCAGTCAATCATCCCAACTGTTGCCCCTGCAACTACTGAAAAAGCTGCTGCCCCTATTCAGGAACCACATGTTTGTCTGGCCTCTCAACAGATACCCCTCCGTTGTGGTTGCACCTACAGTACGGCCATCTGGATCGCTGAGGCACACAAGCCTCCCCACCAACGGCAAGGTCCGTGGTTCATGGGGTTCTTTTTATCTACAGCCTCCTATTTATCACTTGCACCTGTGCCAGCAGCCATAAAGAGGGCTCAAGTGTTGGTATCTGATTACAGATCACAATACTTGCCATCAGCCCCTCAACACTATAAAGCTAGTGCATAAATCAGCCACCACCATGTGCCACTGTTGTATGTGGTATTTCTGACTTGCTTACATGAAGCCTTGAGATAAAAGTACTGAACTGGTGAAACGAAAAAATACTTTCTCTAAAGCAGTATTTGACACACCTGATGGATCTGTTGTGTTACCCATCCGCTCAAGTGTCACATTATGTAGAGACGGTGTTAACAGCAATATGAGAGAAAAAGTATGCAGAGAGAGGGAGAGGGAGGGGGGGGGGGGAGATGCACTAGCTCCCTTACTGACTAAATTAAAATAATTTGTTTGTATGTCATATAACTAATATCTAGAAGTGCATATTTATATATAATTTCGTTGAAAAACTTCACTATTAAATATTGTAGTCCTCCTTCATGTTTCAACTTCTTTTACATGCTGTTATGATCGTATTTTTTCACAGACATTAAATGGAGATCCACCTTATGAGTCTATAGTAAAAACATTCTGTTGGGCTCAGTGGGACTGTGTACACCAGTCACTTTATTACATTCACTACCGAAAACCACAAATCAGTGTTGAAGGGGAAGAAAAAGAAGAAAATCAAGAGGAAGAGATGTCGCCCACTCTGTCATGCTTGCAATTCCATGATGAAATGCCACATGAGACGGTGGTAAGTGTTTCAGTAGAAGTAGAAGTATGGATAAGAAGAATTACTGAAACGTGGCTGTCAGTACTTTTGTGCTCACTGCCTTACAGTAATGTACCAAGCTCAAAACAATTTTTTAAAATTTAATAATGAATTAGTTTTCAGTGCCTGCTCACAGACTACTGAAAGATTGTTCCGCACACCATTGTTTTTGTAAGGAGAGAGAGTTATCAATAGTTTCATGCTGTTAATGCTAATTGTTGCCCTTTTCCCTCGCCATTTCCTATTCTTTCCTTTTGCACTTTCTGTTGCCTTTCCTGATCTAATTGAAAGGTTATTGACTTGTTAATTTTGTACAATGTCTTCATTGCATTTCATTTGGTGAATGAAGAGGCTGGCAAAATTTTGTATAAACAAGCTGATATTGCCTATATTTAAATTACTATTGATGAAGAAATTGAAGAAATGTATGATGAGATAAAAGAAATTATTCAGGTAGTGAAGGAAGATGAAAATTTAATAGTCATGGGTGACTGGAATTCGAGAGTAGGAAAAGGGACAGAAGGAAACATAGTAGGTGAATATGGATTGGGGCTATGAAATGAAAGAGGGAGCTGCCTGGTAGAGTTTTGCACAGAGCATAACTTAATCATAGCTAACACTTGGTTCAAGAATCATGAAAGAAGGTTGTATACATGAAAGAATCCTGGAGATACTAGAAGGTATCAGACAGATTATATAATGGTAAGACAGAGATTTAGGAACCAGGTTTTAAATTGTAAGACATTTCCAGGTGTAGATGTGGACTCTGACCACAATCTATTGGTTATGAACTGTAGATTAAAACTGAAGAAACTGCAAAAAGGTGGGAATTTAAGGAGATGGGACCTGGATAAACTAAAAGAACCAGAGGTTGTACAGAGTTTCAGGGAGAGCATAAGGGAACTATTGACAGGAATGGGGGAAAGAAGTACAGTAGAAGAAGAATGGGTAGCTCTGAGAAATGAAGTAGTGAAGGCAGCAGAGGATCAAGTAGGTAAAAAGATGAGGGCTAGTAGAAATCCTTGGGTAACAGAAGAACTATTGAACTTAATTGATGAGAGGAGAAAATATAAAAGTGCAGTAAATGAAGCAGGCAAAAAGGAATACAGACGTTTCAAAAATGAGATTGACAGAAAGTGTAAAATGGCTAAGCAGGGATGGCTAGAGGACAAATGTAAGGATGTAGAGGCTTATCTCACTAGGGGTAAGATAGATACTGCCTACAGGAAAATTAAAGAGACCTTTGGAGAAGAGAGAACCACTTGTATGAATGTCAAGAGCTCAGATGGAAACCCAGTTCTAAGCAAAGAAGGGAAAGCAGAGAGGTGGAAGGAGTATAATAGAGGGCCTATACAAGGGCGATGTACTTGAGGACAATATTATGGAAATGGAAGAGGACATAGATGAGGATGAAATGGGAGATACAATATTGCGTGAAGAGTTTGACAGAGCACTGAAAGACCTGAGTCGAAACAAGGCCCCGGGAGTAGACAACATTCCATTAGAACTACTGACGGCCCTGGGAGAGCCAGTCCTGACAAAACTCTACCATCTGGTGACAAGATGTATGAGACAGGCGAAATACCCTCAGACTTCAAGAGGAATATAATAATTCCAATCCTAAAGAAAGCAGGTGTTGACAGACGTGAAAATTACCGAACTATCAGTTTAATAAGTCACAGCTGCAAAATACTAACACGAATTCTTTACACACAAATGGAAAAACTGGTAGAAGCCGACCTCGGGGAAGATCAGTTTGAATTCCGTAGAAATATTGGAGCACGTGAGGCAATACTGACCTTATGACTTATCTTAGAAGAAAGATTAAGAAAAGGCAAACCTACGTGTCTAGCATTTGTAGACTTAGAGAAAGCTTTTGACAATGTTGACTGGAATACTCTCTTTCAAATTCTAATGGTGGCAGGAGTAAAATACAGGGAACGGAAGGCTATTTACAATTTGTACAGAAAACAGATGGCAGTTATAAGAGTCAAGGGGCATGAAAGGGAAGCAGTGGTTGGGAAGGGAGTGAGACAGGGTTGTAGCCTCTCCCCGATGTTATTAAATCTGTATATTGAGCAAGCAGTAAAGGAAACAAAAGAAAAATTCGGAGTAGGTATTAAAATCCATGGAGAAGAAATAAAAACTTTGAGGTTCGCCGATGACATTGTAATTCTGTCAGAGACAGCAAAGGACTTGGAAGATCAGTTGAACGGAATGGACAGTGTCTTGAAAGGAGGATATAAGATGAACATCAACAAAAGCAAAACGAGTATAATGGACTGTAGTCGAAATAAGTCAGGTGTTGCTGAGGGAATTAGATTAGGAAATGAGATACTCAGAATAGTAAAGGAGTTTTGCTATTTGGGGAGCAAAATAACTGAAGTGAAACGTGGACGATAAATAGTTTGTATAAGAAGAGAATAGAAGCTTTCGAAATGTGGTGCTACAGAAGAATGCTGAAGATTAGATGGGTAGATCACGTAACTAATGATGAAGTATTGAATAGAATTGGGGAGAAGAGGAGTTTGTGGCACAACTTGACAAAAAGAAGGGACCGTTTAGTAGGACATATTCTGAGGCATCAAGGGATCACAACTTTAGCATTGGAGGGCAGTGTGGAGGGTAAAAATCGTAGAGGGAGACCAAGAGATGAATACACTAAGCAGATTCAGAAGGTTGTGGGTTGCAGTAAGTACTGGGAGATGAAGAAGCTTGCACAAGATAGGGTAGCATGGAGAGCTGCATCAAACCAGTCTCAGGACTGAAGACCACAACAACAAACATTGATGTACATTTTTTTTCACATGCATACAGATGTTGATCAGACTGCAGTTTACATTTTTCGTTGCTCTTGACAAAATTAGGTCACTAACCTACATAGTCTCCACGGAATCTTCTTATTTATATGTGCGGCACTTTATAATAACACTAATATGGCGATTTCATGATATCCATCAGATTATGATTATGTTTTAGTGATGACTGGCTGTCAATATTTGATCCTAAATGAGACTGCTTTTTGGTGACTTACTTCAACTCTGTCCTAGCATTGATTCAGCACATCTGACTGGCTCTACTTTGGCTTGGTCATGACCGAATGAAATATTATCCTTTGTGCAAATTAAAAACTAGTGTAGAAAAGTCTTAAAAAAAAGGTTAAATACAGATCAGCAATATATTTACTAATAATAGAAAAGGCAAGAATTTTAGACAACACTTACACACATTTGGAAGTGAAATTATTTTATTTAACATTTGGCCAAGTATTCCTTAGGTGGCCTATACTTGTCTCCTAGAGATGAAATGTACAGTACTGCCAAGGAACACAGATGAAAGTAAAAGTGACACACTACCACTGGTAGTGACGATGACAGATGAGGGTGGACAAATATGAAGGGGGAGACTTTAGAGAAAGGAGGACCGACTCAGTGTGGTTCCTCCACCTTTATTAGTCCTTATCCTTGGTTCTCACTGCATCTGGTTATGTCTCTTTTTGGGGTCTGACTGACTTGCACTCCCTTTTTTAATGTTCATTGACCTATCCATCTCCTCTCTTCAATGAAGAAACTATTAATTCGGAAACCTAGATAGTGTGTTACTTTTGTGTGTGCCTATGGAATGTACTACACGTTTTGCTGTCTGAAGGCACATACTAACAGCAAATCTCTCATAGCTTATTAGTTTTCTCGAATTTATTTCCCTTTGTTACAATTATTCTTCAAAGGAATCTGGTAATGAGTTGTGTTTTTACAAGTGGATTATTTGGTGCACAAATTTTACTCTCATTTTCTATGAAAGCCCACTGAGATTATTCTAGCACCCAAAATCTTATATTTAAGACAATTCATTAACTAACATGTTTTCTCAGTAAAATTTTGTATTTTTAGATACAGAAAAATCAGTGCTACAAAATGGTAATGCTGTTTTGTCAAAGGTCTACATTCTACTACAATTTGATCAGTCTATCCTTTTCATAACAACATTATGAAAAGGATAGTTCCTGCTCACCATATAGCAGATATGCTGAGTCACAGATAGGCACAACAAAAATACTCTCAGAGAGTGAGCTTTTGGCCAACAAGGCCTTCATTGACACACACACACACACACACACACACACACACACACACACACACACACACACACACACACTTCTATGCAAACACAACTCTCACACACATGACCACCATATTTAGCTGCTGTAGCCAGACTGAGAGGAGCAGTGCATGATGAGAGAGGCAACGAGGTGTTGGGGGTAAAGAGGAGGCTGGGGTGGAAGGGGGACGGATAGCTGGGTAGTGGTGGGAGATGTAAAATGCTACTGTGGGGAGCATAAAGGGACGAGGTGGAGAGAGGGTAGAGGAGTTAGGTGCAGTCAGGAGGGTAGAAGGAGAAGGAGGGTGGGGGGGGGGGGGAGGGGTAGAGGGACGGAAGAGAAGTAAAAAGACAGAGGGTGCATTGGTGGAATAAAGAGCTGTACAGTGCTAGAATGGGAAGAGGGAAGGGGCGAGATGGGTAAGGACAATGACTAACGAAGGTTGAGGCCAGAAGGGTTATGAGAATGTGAGATGTAGTGCTAGAGACAGTTCCCTCTGCACAATTCAGAAAATCTGGTATTGGTGGGAAGGATGCAGATGCACAGGCTGTGAAGCAGTCATTGAAATGAAGAACATTGTGTTGGGTGGCATACTTAGCAACGAGATGGTCCAGCTGTTTCCTGGCCACAATTTGTGGCTGGCCATTCATCTGGACAGATAGCTTGTTGGTTGTCATGCTCATGTAGAATGCAGCACAGTGGTTGCATCTTAGCTTGTAGATCACATGACAGATCTCAA
The DNA here is from genome assembly GCF_021461385.2 of Schistocerca piceifrons. Classification (NCBI taxonomy): domain Eukaryota; kingdom Metazoa; phylum Arthropoda; class Insecta; order Orthoptera; family Acrididae; genus Schistocerca; species Schistocerca piceifrons. Next base: position 663,633,672 of record NC_060140.1, on the reverse strand, counting down.
AGGTAGCCCTGTATTTGATGGAATAGGTGGTGCTTGTGACCCGACTGGAGTCATTGATGGTGGGAGTATGTACGGGACAAGTCTTATATCTCGGACTGTTACAGAGATATGAGCCATGAGGCAAGGGGTTTTGAGCATGGGTTGTGTAGGGATGGATGAGAATATTGTGTATATTCGGAGTGCAGGGGAATACTAGTGGGGGGGGGGGGGGGGGGGGGGAGGATAGTGATTAGGACTTTCCTCATTTCAGGGCATGATGAGAGATAGTTGAAACCCTGAACTGTGCAGATGGAAACTCTCCGTGCATTATATATAATATGTTTCTGTAACCCTCCTGGCCTCAACCTTCATTAGTCATTGTCTTTACCCATCCAGCCCCTTCACTGTTCCAATTCCAGCACTGTGCAGCCCTCTGTTCCACCAATGCACCCTTGGTCTTTTTTCTTTTCTCCCTTTTGGTTACCACCCCATCCTCACCCTCCATCTAACCTCCCGACTACACCTAGCTGCCCTACCCTCTCTCCACCTCGTCCCTCTATGCTCTCACAAGCAGCACTTTCCATCCCCCACTGCTACCCTGCTATCCTTACCCCTCCCAACCCAGCCTCCTCTTTACCCACACCACCTGGTTGCCTCTCACATCATGCACTGCTGCTCGCAGTCTAGCTACAGCAGCCAGAGACTATGGCCATGTGTGTGTGAGTTTCATTTGCATGAAAGTGTGTGTGTGTGTGTGTGTGTGTGTGTGTGTGTGTGTGTGTGTGTGTGTTGTATATTTTCAACGAAGGCCTTGTTGGCCAAAGAGTCTTTTTGTTGTGCCTATCTGCAACTCAGCATCTCAATTATATGGTGAATAGCATCTATCCTTTTCATAATATTGTACATCCCATCCTGGATTTTCCATTGTTATCCTTTTCATAATGTTGTCATTCCATTCTGGATTTTCCATTGTTTAAATGTAACTGGAAATAGAAATAAATCGAATCATAACTAATATGATTTTACAGTATTAAAAATTACTAATAAAAGTAAACTGTACTACAAGGTAATCATTTTAGGCGTTAAACTAATAGTTTGTAAAATATCTGTAGGAAGTAGTGGATAGACAGGATAGAATTTGTAAGAGAAAAGAAAAATTGTGCACCCTAAATGCATCCTTCAAGTTAAAGAAGCTGCAAACAAACTAAAATAGAAAGAATCAAATGGAATGTGATGAATCTAATAATAAAGAAATTGGACCCTGTCACTCCCAAAACAATGAAAAACCTAACTTACAACAGTAAAATATGGAGTAATAGTAGAAGCTGTCTAGAAAGAACTTGCAATGTCATAGGCCTATTTGGATACTTATATCTAGTTTTTTATTCCTTTTTTTTTTAACTGAAATAAACATTTGTCAGTATTTGGTTTATTTGATTTGATTTTTTATTGGCCCATATTTATCATAAAGCACAAATTGTACAATTGATATTGGGCAGGTCAAAGATAAGTTACAATAATACATAGTATTAGCAAAATAGCAGGCAAATTAAAAATAGGTACCTATTACAATTAACTTTGTTACGTATTCAGAAATTCTCTGACAGAATAGAAATAATGCTTTATTAGAAATGCCTTTAGTTTAGCTTTAAATATTGGATGAGTAGCATTTTTTATTTCCTCTGGTGTCTTATTGTGCAGTATTACACCAATGTTAATTATGCTCCTTTGATAGGTGGTGGTTCTGTGATATTTTTGATGTATATTTGATTTTCCTCCAGTAGTATAGTGGTGTACATTTTGGTTCGGTTGCAGTTTGCCTGTTTTCAGGAGGTAGTCCCTAGTGAACAAGATAGTTTCATAAATGAATAAACTTTGAACATTTAGAACACCAAGCTCAGTAAAATGGGATTTACAGGACTCCATCTTTTTAAGTCCATAAATTATTCTTAGAGCTCTTTTTTTGCATTCTAAAAACGTTTACACTGTGAGTTGAGTATCCCCAGAAAACGATCCCATATCGGACTAGTGAGTGGAACTGTGCATAGTATGCCTGCAGTACTGTTGTTTTGCTTGTTGTAGCTTTTAAAATTCTTAGGCCATAGCACACAGATGATAGTTTTCTAGACAAGTTATTTATATGTGTGTCCCACTTTAAGTCTTGCTGAACACATAGACCCAAAAATTTTGTGACACTTACATTTTCTAGGGGATCATTTTTTAATTGTGCTTGAATAGACATTTGATTAGTTGGAGGAATTAAATGAAAATCGACACACACAGTTTTTTCAGTATTTATAATTAGTTTGTTTTTGTGAACCACTCAGAAAATCTTTTCATAGAACATTCTGCTGTGGACTGCAAAGTTTCAGGACTGGATCCAGTGAGCAATATGCTGGTGTCATCAGCAAACAGGTTAGTTTTTGTGGGACTCATATATTCACCTAAGTCATCCACAGAAATCAAAAAGAGTAGTGGACCTAAGATTGACCCCTATGGTACACAATATGCTATTGCTAATTTGCTAGAAAGAAAGGAGTTGTTTCTTGTTTTATTCATTTTGTTGAATTCTTACTGAAGTGATATTTTCTGCCTGCAGTTTTTATGTATGAACACAACCAGCTATGTGCTACACCTCTTACTCCTCGTCTTTCTAATTTTTCGAGCAGAATGATTTTAAAATGCAGTCTAAGAATTCGAAAATTGCTGTCTGTGTAGATTTAGACGTTCTAAAACCATGTTGTTGTACTGTAAGAGGTGCATATTTATTTATGAAATTTAAAAGCCTGTCATAGAAGAGTTTTTCTAGAATTTTTGAGAAGGAACTTAACTGTGACATGGGTCAATAGTTTGATATTTTTTCAGAAGAACATTTTTTAGCAGTGGTGAAACTTTTGCTATTTTAAAAATGTCAGGAAATACACCAGTTTTTAAAGAGAGGTTGAAAATTTTTGCTAAGGGGTTTGCTATGTGGTGAGCACATGCTTTTAATATGAAATCAGGTACATCATCAGGACCAGTTGATATTTTATTGTTTAATGATTTAATTTTAGTTATAATTTCACTGAGATTTGTTTCATAAACATACATAGAAGCAGTCGAGATCACTGACTTGCTGGAGAAACTTGGGACTAGTCCTTGACAGTGTACTCGAATGAGGTCTTCAGCTAGTGAAGTGAAGTATTCATTGAATTTTTCAACAACTGAATTTGGGTCTGTGACTTTTGAGCCTTCTAGTGTTAATGATACATTCTTTTTCTTTGGCACTGAACTACAAGTTTCTTTTTTTGTAACTCTCCCCGTGAACTCATTTTGTTAGATGAGTTTCTTATCAAATTGTCATTCCACATAATTTTTGCCTCTTTGACTACTCTACCATAGATGCTTTTGAAGGCTTTTGAATAATCTGCAAATTCTAGGGTTACTCTATATTTCTTACAACAGTACTGCAGAAATCTGTTGCTCTCACTGGAAATTTTTATGCCTTTAGTTACTCATTGCTTATTATTGTTAGGTTTTGCTGTTTTTACTACTTTTGGAAATGCTACATTAAAATAGTGAAGAAAGATGCTCTGAAAACTCATGTACATGTTATCAACATTGTACTGAGTGGCGATGCTTTCCCAGTTTTCCTTCACCAGTAAGAGATTAAAAATTCTAATCTTATCCTCAGAAAAGGTTCTTTTTTCAACTACTTTTTCGGAACTGCTACTACTTGTTGGCATTTCTATACACAGCAGCTGTGCCTAATGATCACTATAACCCATGCTCAGTACTCTGCTTGTGAATCTGTAATTTGTTTCTGAGATGGCTATTTGGTCAATAATGGAATTTGTACATTCTGTTAATCTTGTTGGGCAGTGTATTGTGGGGATCACATTGAATGTGTTGGTCATATTTATCAAAGCATCTCTGGTGCTGCTGTCTTTTGAAAAATCAGTATTGAAATCCTCACAAAGCACTGTCTTCATATTTAGTGTACTGATCCTGTTCAGAAGAACCTCTAGTTATTCATGAACTGGCAGGTTTCCACTTGGTGCTCTATATATGTTAATAACTATGAAATTAAGCTCTGGCAGTTAAGTAATGGAAAGTTCAAAGTATTTTTTTCAGTGAGTCAATATAACTTTTACTGACATCACAGAACTTTACTTGTTCTTTCACAAAGATAGCAGAGTCACCATGTTTGCAAAACTCTCGGTTGAAATGACTTGCTAATCTATATCCTGAAATTGAGGTTAATTTTACTTCGTCATTTCGTACACAGTGTTCAGTAATGCAAATTATGTCTACATTTAGTGCATACTGGAGTAGTACTTCCAACATGGAAATTTTATTTGTGAGTGACTAAACGTTATAGTGTAGCATAGCAAAATCTGGGTATTTAGTAACTTTAGTTGAAACGGTTTCTGATTCTTTATCTAAAAGCATTTGTAATACAGCACTTACCCTAAATTTTTTTCGGTATCTTTCTTGTGTGTGGCTTCTGTTTGCTGGTGTCAATCAGCAGGTGAGTTAACTTCTGGAGCTTGTATAAGTTTTGCTTCATCCACATCTGTCCTCTTTGGTTTAAACCATTTCATAATTTTCGTTTGGCTAATGACTTGATTGTTTGTTTCTCACCTAATCGGTTTAAACCGCTTGGTAATTTGCGTTTGGCTGATGGCACAGCTTGTAACTCGTCTAAAGCACTTCTTAATCTCCATTTGTTTGTTACTTATACTTTCTTCTTCAGTCTTCTTCGAAATGCGAGTGCATATTTTTTCGGCTAGTAACTTCTTTCCTGGCGTTTTTAAATGAAGTCCATGGACTGTATGAAACCTTCGCTCCAATCTGTTTATATCTACAATATCGACATTCTTAAAGTTAGTGCATATTTCAGTGATACACTTGTTTGGAACATTAATTTCGTGGTTCACACATGACCGGGGTGGTAAATCATGACGATGTGGTATGTTCACAATGAGTACATTTGTGTGGGTTAAATTATTTAAACATTTCCTCATTTCTGTAATAAACTTGTATGTCTCATTTCTATAGACATCATTTGATCCTCCTATTAACACAGCAAAATTGTCTTTATTCAAACTAGCCACGTCAGTTGATGTTGTTAGGTCCGTTATTTCACTCAGTGGAGCCCCTGGCTTTATGAAACCAGATGCGTAGAAACTACATGTTCTCATCAACATTGCAGAAATTTCATGGCCGCGACTATCACCTAAGCCACAAATTGTTTTGTGTTTCACACTTTTCGTAACTGAAGGATTTAAGGTTCTTCTTCTCACCTGACTAGTGTTGTTTCTTTGCAGCATGTATTCTAAAAGTTCTTCAGTTAGCAGTTTCACTGCAGATACATTTTTTAATGTAGTTTCCTTTGTTGCATTTAAGTCTGTGGTAGTGTAGGTGTGGGCACTTATTTTCGGAGTTTTTAGAATATCTCCTGACGCAGTATTTTCCGTGTTTGACCTAATTACAACCAGCAATGGTTCGCCTACTATTTTTTCCAACTTTTCAAGACTTTTTGACATGTTCACTGAGTCCACCACAGAAAGCACTTCAAAAGAGTTTTTTTGCATTAAATTTTGACTGTCTTTCAGATCTTTTACCTTCTGAGTACAACTTCCTTCAGTCATTATCTTCCATTTTCCCGAGACCGAGTCTACTTTCTTCATTAGCATCTTATGTTTTCCAGATTGTAGTTAACTTATTTCCACCTTTTGGGTATCGATTGTAAACTGTAGACTGGATATACATTCGTTCAGCTTCAGTATTTCATTCTTACAACTTGCACACATTTTCCTTTACTACCAAAATTTACGTTTTTTCGTGCAGACACACATACACTTTCAACTTGGCCGCCATCTTGCGGGGTCACACTAAAGAATAGCCAGAAGGCCTACACACATTATCATGAACACAAAAGCAGCCATGATATGTTTGCCAAATAAATAATGAGATTGTAAAGTGAGTCCCTTTCTTTGCAGTGCAGTAGAATAAAGTTTATTTATTTTTATTTATTATTTATTTATTTATTCATCCGTAGACAACTTGTGTTGTATGGATGTCATCAACTGTATACATGGAATGAGTATATACATAATAGTACTTCTGGTAGTACATATTTCTATGGTGCAACTTAATCATTTGTACACAAAACAAATACACACCAATCTTAGTTACAAATAAATATAAATTTACAAATGTATTCTTGCATGGGTTACACAAAACAAATACACACCAATCTTAATTGCAGATAAATATAAATTTACAAAGGTACTCTTGCATGAATTGAGCTGAACACATGTTATTTACAGTATTCTTTGACAGTATAGTAACATTTATCTGCTAAATAACTTTTTGCAGCTTTCCTAAAGGCATGCATTCCAGTTTCAGCTTTGATCTCCTCTGGAAGTCTATTATACATTTTTATTCCATTAAATAATAAACTGTTTTGGGTTTTTGTTTTGTTTTTTCGTATGAGATGCAAATGGTGGCAGGATCTAGTCCAGTGTTGGTGTGTAGATCTGTTTTGTGTGTACTGGTCAATGTGTTTCTTTATATATATCACAGTCTGAAAGATGTATTCACATGATACTGTCAAGATTCCCATGGTTTTGAATAAATCAGTACAGTGAGCTCTCTTGCTGCTTTTTGTTATTATTCGTACAGCCCTCTTTTGCAGCTTGAAAATTGCTTGTATGTTCTGCACATTTGTACCCCAGAAGGTTATGCCATAACTAATTATTGAATGCACATATGCAAAGTATGTAGTCTTAGCACATGAACTATTACATACTGACATAATTATCCAGAGTGCATAGCAAGCAGTAGCAATTTTCTTTTCTAGTGCTGCAATATGGTCAGTCCAGTTAAGCTGTGAGTCAACATGCATTCCTAGGAATTTTGTGTTTGTGACACAATCTATAAGTTCATCTTTAACTTTTAGGCCTATGCTAGTATGTTTTTTATTTATGTGAAAATTAATACTGTTTGTTTTTTTAATATTGAGGGTTAATTTGTTGCTTACTACCCACTTGCATACATGATTGAGAGTTTCTTCAGCTTTGTCTCTCAATTTATCTGGTGACTCATCACTGATAAGGATGCTGCTATCATCTGCAAATAATATTGCTTCCCCGTATTTGACACTCTGGGGAAAATCATTGATATATATTAGGAAGAGTATTGGCCCTAAGACACTTCCCTGAGGGACTCCTATGTTAATATGTTCTGCTTTGGAAATGTGTTTTGTCAATCTGCTGAACTTCGTTTGTGAGATCTCTACACACTGTACCCTGTTTTCCAAGTACGATTGAAACCAATTATTTACTGTTCCCCTTATTCCTAGTGCCTCCATTTTGTTTAGTAGTATTTTGTGGTCTACCGTGTCAAATACTTTGCTAAGGTCAAGGAATATGCCTGTTACATGTTCACCTTCGTCAAGTGCTTCTAAGACAAAATTTGTGAAGTGAGCTACCGCTGAACCTGTGCTTCTTCCTGGCCTGAAACCAAACTGTTCTTTACACAGTAGGTTGTACTTGTTTAGGAAATCCATTAGTCTCTTTTTCATTATATTTTCTATTACCTTGGAAAAGGATGAGAGTAATGAGATGGGCCTATACTTTTCTATATTTTCTGGATTGCCGTTCTTAAATAGAGGCAGGACTTTTGCACATTTTAAGTATTCTGGGAAGCAGCCTGCAGTGAAAGATTCATTTATGATGTGTGCCAAAGGATGTTGTATGCTGTCAATGCAGTCCTTCAGTAAGCACACTGGCACTTCATCTAAACCTGCTGATGTTTTATTCTTTAGATTCTTCACAACCATCCTTACTTCTTCTGTAGAAGTCGGTAACAGTAACATTGAGTTAGCCATATAGTTCAATTTTTGTTCAGGCTGTTTTTTGCCAAACTTTTGCTGTAGCTTGGTAGCAACACTGCTGAAGTACTCATTTACAGTATTTGCTAGTGTATTTGGGTTATGTATAATAGCACCATTATGTTTAATTTGAATGTTTACTGTTTTTAATTTATTACTGTTTGTTTCCTGTTTGGTAACAGTCCAGGCTGCTTTAATTTTATTTTCTGCCTTTTCTATAATACTGTCATTGTGGGCTTTTTTTGCATCTCGTAATACTCTTCTGTATATTCTTTTGTATGTGTGGTAGTAGTTTAGGAAACCAGGATCACTATGGTAGTTTGTTAACCTGTTCAGTTGTTTGAGTGTTGCAGAGGATTTCCTTATTCCTTTGGTCACCCAGGTATTTCTTTTGTGTGAGTGTACTGCAGTTTGCACCTTTGGGAATGCTTCATCAAATCTGAGTTTAAATAGTGACATGAATTTAGAAAATTTCTTATTTACACTAGTTTCAGCATACACTTCTTCCCAAGTTATACTGTTTATTTGCTTGGCAAATTCTGATCTGTTTGGTTTGGAGAAAATCCTTCTGTATGTGTACGTTTTAGTTGTATTGTCTATATTTATGTTTAATTTTAGGATTTGACAGGAGTGATCAGAAAGGCCAAGGTTATCTACAATAATTTCACAACTTTCTTTATCTATGTCTGTGATGATGTGATCAATTGTTGATGATGAGTTTTTGGCTATCCTCATGGCTCTGTTAACTAATGGTGATAACTTATAACAGCGCAATATATTCAAGAATGAGTTACAGAATCTATCTGGGTTTTGTGTGTTTATATTTCAGTCTCCACAAATGAGAACCTTCCCTTTAAGATTCGAAGCCATGTCTAGAATCTGGATTAGTTTTGCAGTGAAAGTATCTATATCACCACTGGGTGAATGGTAAATACATATTATAGTTAACCTTTGTGCCTCATCTGTCTTACTTATGTCTATGGCTGATATTTCTATGTGTTTTTCCTCACTTACAGAATTAATATCATTTCTAATTTTATAGGCGATTCCTTGCTTAACATATATACATGATCCACCACCTCTAATGGTGGTTCTACTATAATGACATGCTAGTATATATGAGTTTAAATTTATTAATGTTATTTCAATTCCTCTACACCAATGTTCAGTAATGCATGTGACTGAACTGTTTAAAGTTTGTAGTTCCACTTCTAATTGTTGCACTTTGTTTCTGACAGATTGTATATTTTGATGAAAGACTGAGAAACGAGCACAGCTTACCTTGCCTGTATCTTTTGTTTGCATTTTGTTGACAGTGACTGATGCTTTGCGCCGGTTTGTCCCAGTTTTTTTCTCCTCTTGGTGCTGAACCATAAAAAATCCTCCTTTGGAGTGATGCACTTTCTTGTCCTCTGGCTCCTTCTGATGGGGTGTGGTTTAGCTGGTGGCTTCTCCATTGGTATTGTCGTTTCTGGTGCTACTGCTGTTGTTGGCTTTGCTGTTGTCTGTCCCACTGTTGCTGTGTCTCCTGTTCTTATTGTTTTTGGTGGTGGTGAAGGTTCTGCTGATGTCAGTTCTGCTGCTGACGAGATGACTGCCTTTGTTGATTTTTCTTGTATTGTGGAATGTTCTATTACTGATAGTGGTATAACAGTTGTTTTTGTGTTGAAGGTGTTTTGAAGTAGTTTTAGTTCCTTCATTATCATGTTCGCCAGATATTCTTTCCCAATACTGTTTAAGAGTAGTCCATGTTGTGTATGGAATCTACGACCTATATTATTTATATTAACACATTTAACATTTTTAAAACGTCTACAGATTTTGGCAAACTGATAGTTAGCTTTTTGTATTTCTGTAATTACACATGATTAGTTATCTAGATCGTGCCGATGTGGTGTATTCACGATTATCACGTTTGTATGTGTGAGGTTCTTCAGACACTGTTTAAGATAATGTGTAGCATTTGCAGTTTCATTTTTATATACATCGTTTGAACGTCCGATGAGTATTACACAGTCTTTATCATGTAGATTTTTAACCCCTCTAGATTCAGTCGTTTTTATTATTTCCGCTAGTGGGGCTCCCGGTTTTACTATGCTACACAAACTTCTATTAGTTTTCTCTTTAATTTTCTTTGCGAGTCCACGGCCATGACTATCTGAAAGCATGAGTATTTTATTATGCGAGTTATCTGTTACAATGTTTTTCATTTGAGTGTCTGTTTGTATCGGTATTTTGTGACGTACTTCAAGGTCATTTTGTACCAGTATTGTCTCATGAAGTTCATATGACACTTTATCGCTGTTTCGAGATTTTTTGATGTGTTTAGACTGTTCACTGGTGGTTTTAGGCCTACTATCTTGAATGTTTTTCTTCCCAAGCGACTCACAACGGCTCGTTTTACCCTCGCTGTCTACAATTGTGAGTACTTCAAACGAGTTTTCAAGCACGAAATTAACGTTGCAGTCATTGTTCACACGATTTAACACTTCTTGTTTGTTGTTTTTAAACGTAGCTTGGTTGTTTTTAAACGTAGCTTTCGTAGCTTTGTTCCAGTTTTTGGAAGCAGGCGAAATGTGTTGCACCGAGTCCCGCGTGTAGCACATACCTTGTTTTGATCGGAGATCATAATTTTCTTTCTTGAGCCATGAAATTTCTTTACGAAGCACTTCGACAATTTTCTGTAGGCTGATAATACGTTCATTTAATTTTGTTGCAACACCATTATCATTCACATAATGACTGTTTTTCACTACGGAGCTGTAATTTTCACGCACAGGAATATTACGAACACTTGAATCTGTCACCATGTTTTTAAAGGGAAGCAATGTAAATTACAGTAATTTAAGATTCTGTCTGATGTCAAAAGGCTACATAAAGCCTGAAAATCGAACACGATTGTGGTGATGCTGGTTCATTCTAAAATATGTACATTTCCCAAATACAATGTGATAATGAGCTTGAGATGTAAACACATGAAGCAGCATTATGAGAGGGAGAGGACACACAGTCATAGTAGGAGCTAACACATGGGTCAGCAACATTTGAGGAAAAGTTATTGCAAAATCATTCAGTGACCATTAACTCTGCTCTGACCTCCTGCTCTCCTTGATTGCTATTGCTCGATTACCTATGAAATCAGTGTCTCCTGTATTTTCTTTAGTTAATTGTATTATTATTATTATTATTATTACTATTTCGAGTAATTAAAACCAGCAACATGAAGTTAAGCATCACCCTCAGTCCTAGTAGAGGATCATTTTTTTTATAACTATTCATTAACACTTAAGCTAACTTAAGTCACTACCCCATTCAAAATATCCCATTTCCTGATTATTGCCACAAGCTGTGCTGCATTCAGTGTGTCATAGCTGTTAGCACCATTGGCTGGTGTGCTGCAGGTCATTGGTTCAAACTTGATCACCATAAATTACTTGTTATCTAGTATTTATAATTTCTGTAAAGTTCTTGAAATTGCTTATGTTTGTAATATTTGTATCTTGTGGCATGTCTGTTGTTCGAGTAAATAGCAGCCAGGCATTAAGTTCTGTTCTATCTGTACATTGGTATTCATATGAAATGTGCTTTCAGTGTGAAGTATTGTACTTCATTGATGAACGTGCTATCAGATTTGGACCTAAGTGTGGTTTTGATGTGACATAATATGGTGGAGACACCAGGTACTTCAAAACATCTGCATCACCATGGTTCCAATTAGGCAACATAAAAGCTACATCCTACACTGGCAAGAACTGGAATACAAGCAGTATGTTTTTCCCAAGGCCCATATATTCAGGAAATTATTGCATTCCAAAACACCAAGAAGCCAGCTACACATCAGGCATCCATCACTGAGTTCTAGAGACGTTGGTTAGGATTGTACAAAATGGCTGAAAGGATTCGTCCAAGTTGCCAGATACTGCAGGTGGCATGACATGATGTGTGTGGCAGATGTGTACTTTTACATGGATGGGTCAGCCCAGCAATGGTTTCAGAACAATGGAGAGAAGCCCAGTAACAGCAATAAATTCCAGGCCAAAAGCAGACCAACAAATGAAGAACAGGGCCCAACAACATGGAGAAATGACACTGTGCTACATAAGAATGTTTTGGCCCCATGCTACTTAGTGAATCCGAGTATGACAGAAGCCGACAAAGGTGTTTGCTGAAGACATGTACCTTGATCTTCTGCTAAAGGATGTCACAACACCACAGGAATTCATCAAGTGCTGCCAGTGCATTGAGGAAAAGCAACCAAAAAAGAGTCAGATGAAAGAAATATGGTTGGTTGACTCCTGAATGAGGTCCCTGTGGCAGTTTTGGAAGACCACCGTGACCTAGCCTCTCATATGCCAGGGAGTAAGAGTAGAAATAGCAGCCATGAACATCAACTCCATATGTTGAGATCTAATAGAGAGTTATATAGAAGAGTTGTACTGATCTTTAGCACCAATCTCCACCACCATTCAAATACACCAGGAAGAACTGACTTGGTCAACTCTGACTTATGACACAACCACCAAAAAACATCCCAACATACAACCAACACAGATACAACCAGCTCCTCTGCCAAGTATAATGCCTTACAGAGAACAGGCACTTGGTAGACAGAGGACAACATTCTGGTATGTTTCCATTGTGGATGCCATGGACATGTTTTTCCCTACTGCAGAGAAAGAAGGTGATTGTTTGACAGCTACTGTTACTCAAAGCATTAGCCATCACAACAGTTCTAGTCATGTTGGTCAACTGCAAATGAGTGTAGTTGATCTGCAGGGTGAAACCCATCACCATACTCTAGACAGAACTGCTCCCTAATGCACCATAGCATTCCCACTCACTGTACAGAGATACAAACAGCTCACCTAACCGCTAAATTAAGGAATACAAAGGTAGATGACCATCTAAGCCGACGAGGCCACCACAGCTGAAAATCCCCCATAGACTACAGTTAGCAAGGTGTGAGGAAATCTCACTGACAGTCAACCTGTCTGGGTGCTAGTCAGCTCAGGCTTCTTTTTTTGTAATGTCGAATGGTTATCATCACCATCCTAAGAAAACTATATTTTGTGATACAAAAGTGGTTGTGCTGAAGATCATAAAAAGGGGAATACAACCATATGTCTGCCACACTGGATCATAGTTCCTCTCATACAATTATCCATTTACTCCTTTAGTCAGTTCCTTCTCCTTCAAGACTTCTATCAAATTCAACAATGCTGGATCTTCCTCCTGTTCAGCAGCAATGTTGTTTAATACAGCAATGACTGAGATTTTATCCGTGCCACTGTGTTTTCCAAAGGATGCATTGGAAGGCAGTGGATACTCTTATGTAGTGCCTTTTCTTGTGTACCACTGTGGTGTCTTATTCCTGAAGCCTCAGTACCCAACATGCCATTTGACCTGACAGATCCTTCAAACTAGTCAGCGAGCATAGAGATTGATGGTCCATCTCGGTGGTGAATGATTCGCCAGATAAATACAGCCAGAACATGTTGATGACCCAAACAACTGCAAGGCATTCTTTTTCGATTATAGAGTAGTTCATCTCAGAAATAGAGAGTACTCTGGAAGCATAAGCTATTACCTTTCCAATACCTTTCTAATTTTGTAATAGAGCTACATTTATGCCATAATCGCTAGTGTCAGTGTGAAGTTCTGTCTTGACATTCTCATCATTTACTGCCAGGTCTGGAGATGACAATAGCGCCTCCTTAAGGACAAGGAAATGTCATTCTTGCACCTTGTTCCAGAAAATTTGGCCTCCCCCTGCAGTAGTTCTTGCAGGGGATGTGACTTGGTACAAAAGTCTTTTATGGATAACCAATAGTACAGGCACCTTTTGAGGAAACTTCTTACATTAAGAATGTGCTGAGGAATTTTAAAATCTCTGGTTGCTCCTATTCGCTCTATATCAAGATGGAAATCAGCACCCTTAACTATAGTATTGTGTACTTGAATAGATGGGTGTGGGGCAATGGCAAGGAGCAGTGTACCATGTTATGCTCAGGCCATTCTAGTGCATCTGCCTGTAGAATTTACTTCAGGGTGCTTATAGAAATTTGGCATTAATTTTCATGTTAATTTAGGTATGGTGAGGTTACTTAACCACTGTAGTGTTCACTATGGGTTGCATAAAACACATGACATGTATCAAAATGGCATGTAAGTTTTACTTGGAAGAGTCAGAAACAAACAGTGACGCAGTATAGTTCTGATCCCGGCACTGTCAGTCTCCAGGATAGGCTATGTCTAGAGTGTGAAGAATGGGACAGACACTTGCACGCTGGTAATGCTGCAAAGTATTCTTCATCTCTCTCTCTCTGTGCAGAATGTGTCTCCCTGCTGTCTTCTTATGTGCAAACCAATATATGTGCCCAATGAAGAAGCACATTTTTGGGTTCAAGTGGAGGCCTGCAGGCCAAATACACTTCAATATGATTGTCACGCAGCTTAGATGTTCATCAAATGTATTCAAGAAAATGATGCTGTCACCCATTTAAGGTATAGAAGCAAGTTGTCCATCATATGCTTGAAGGTGGCTGGAGCATTACATAGTCAAAGTGACGTAGATTTGAACTCATAGACCCGATCAGAAGTTATGAAGGCAGTCTTTTCATTGTCAGTCTCATAAACCTTCATTTACCAGTTCCTGTCTGCGTGTCCATATTTGAGAAATTATAAGTTGCTCCTTTCAAGCAGTATAAGGTCTCATAAATGAGTGTCAATGGGTAGACATTTTTCGTTGTGATTTTGTTGAGTCATCAGAAGTGCTGAAGTGATGTTCTTTACGAGGATCACAAGAAGGGCTCAAAGACTCTCTGAAGGTTCAATTTTGTCATCCCGCAGCATCTTCTCCACCTCGTCCTGAATTATGTGCCATTCAGCCAGAGACACACTATATCAGTGCTGGGTAATTGGTGGATGATGCCCAGTGTTGGTATGGTATTTTACCATTGGCCACATGGTCTGTCTCTTTGTCACTCTGGATTTGAACACATCCAAACATTAACACTAGTCAGTGTTGTTTCTCAGGCATTTCGGAGCCTATTTGCCCCCTGTATTACCTGTATTGGTAGTGGAGCATGATTCTTTATACATAAAACTGAACTGCCCGTGCTAGACTAGTTTAGCTGTTCCTAAGCAAATATCTTTAGAGATGAGTTCTGGCTGCTCATGAAAGTTAATGATCCAAAATTTTCTTAGTATGTAATTCTTATTATCATGTTTGGTATATAAATCCCTTTTATGAGCCTGAGTAGCTTTTTGCAATTGACAGGAAGCTTCATAGTTTAACTGAGTATCTAGATAGCTGATGGGAATTTATTTATGACGGTGGAATAACAGTATCTTCAACAGAAACAACCCCATAGAGCAATCTTTGTTAATGTGCTTCTTGGGATAGCTATGTCAATCTGGAGCCCTGTTTTTCCACAGTCTGTGACATCTTGTGATGCCTATAAGAAGTCTCATCCGAGAATAACATTATGACTACATTCTGTTAAAATGACAAATCATTGACTGTGCCCAGAACAACAGAGAGGCTGTGTTCCCTGCTCATCATAGTGAAGAGTATGTGACTGAAGAACACGTTGATCCACAAGTGCTGCCATATGACCACTGACAATATCTAGGTCAAGGTTGCTGTAGTCAGCTCCAATGAGAACTTTTGAAACAGTGAATCATTGTTTCTCCAGGAGAGACAGCAGTGCCATGAGATGTGCTGCATGCAGTGGGCGTAATGGTTAGTGTCATTGGCTGATGTGCTGCAAGTCACCAGTTTAAGCCTAACCACCTACAGTTATTTAGTACTTATCATTTCTGGAAGGTTCCTGAAATTTCTTATGTGCATAATGTTTGAATATTCTGGAATATTCGATGTCCAGGAGTTGAGTTCTGTTCTAACTGTATGCTGGTGTTTGTTATAAACGTGCTTTCAGTGCTAAGTGGCGTACCACATTGATGACCCTGTTTTTGGATTTGAGCTTTATTGTCATTATGAAGTGACATATCAAGGTGACAAATGGCTTGTCCCAGAGAAATGCCATTAGTTACCAGTGCCAAATGACTCCACTTCCTAAAATGCAAAAAACTGTGAAGAGAAATGTCACACATTCACCTCGAAAACTGAGTTTTAAGGTTGTAAGTTTTCAAGTTTAAAAATATTAGTTTGGAAAAATAAATTGGCATGCATGTTCCCTGTGAATTTCAGAGGGCACTTTTACTTTTCATAATGCAGTAAGCTTTAATATATTGTACCCAAGAAAAATAGTGGTAACTGAAGGCTGCTCTCTTGCATTTATGACCACAGATAACTGTATAGTAGATCTCCTCACTTACTCAAAATTTTGAATAATAGCACGTATACTCTCCTTAATAAATTTTGACATGCTACTTACCATGCAGATGATACATTAAGTTGCAGACAGGCACAATTAAAAGACACTTGCACATAAGCTACAGCCTTTGTAAGGAAAGAGTGAGAAATACACATCATTTATTCACACGAGGAAGAACACCTCACACACTCACGATCACTAACTCCGGCAGCTCTTTCACAAACAAAGCCCAGTCTTGATTACATATTTTTATTGCATCTACATCCATACTCTGCAAGCCACCTGACAGTGTATGGAGGAGGGTACCTTTGAGTAGCTCTATCGGTTCTTCCTTCTATTTCAGTCTCGTATTGTTCGTGGAAAGAAACATTGTCGGTATGCCTCTGTGTGGGCTCTAATCTCTCTGATTTTATCTTCATGCTCTCTTCGCGAGATATACATAGGAGGGAGCAATAGACTGCTTGACTCCTCAGTGAAGGTATGTTCTAGAAACTTCAACAAAAGTCTGTACCGAGCTCCTGAGCACCTCTCTTGCAGAGTCATCCACTGGAGTTTATCTATTATCTCCGTAATGCTTTTGCAATTACTAAATGATCCTGTAACAAAGCGTGCTTCTCTCCATTGGATCTTCTCTATCTCTTCTATCAACCCTATCTGGTTCGGATCCCACACCGGTGAGCAGTATTCAAGCAGGGGGAAAACAAGTGTACTGTAACCTATTTCCTTTGTTTTCGGACTGCATTTCCTTAGGATTCTTCCAATGAATCTGTCTGGCATCTGCTTTACTGACGATTAATTTTATATGGTCATTCCATTTTAAATCACTTCTAATGCCTACTCCCAGATAATTTACGGAATTAACTGCTTCTAGTTGCTGACCTGCTATATTGTAGCTAAATGATAAAGGATCTTTCTTTCTATGTAGTCGCAGCACATTCCACTTGTCTACATTGAGATTCAGTTGCCATTCCCTGCACCATTCGTCAATTCGTTGCAGATCCTCCTGCATTTCAGTACAATTTTCCATTGTTACAACCTCTTGATATATTACAGCATCATCTGCAAAAAGCCTCTGTGAACTCCTGATGTTATCCACAAGGTCATTTAAATATATTGTGAATAGCAATGGTCCTACGATAGTAGCCTGCGGCACACCTGAAATCACTCTTACTTCGGAAGACTTCTCTCCATTGAGAATGACATGCTGTGTTCTTTTATCCAGGAACTCTTCAATCCAATCACACAATTGGTCTGATAGTCCATATGCTCTTACTTTGTTCAGTAAATGACTGTGGGGAACTGTATCAAACACCTTGAGAAAGTCAAGAAACACGGCATCTAACTAGGAACCCGTGTCTATGGCCCTCTGAGTCTCGTGGACGAATAGCGCGAGCTGGGTTTCACATGATCATCTTTTTCGAAACCAATGCTGATTCCTACAGAGTAGATTTCTAGTCTCCAGAAAGGTCATTATACTCGAACATAATACATGTTCCAAAATTCTACAACTGATCGATGTTAGAGATATAGGTCTATAGTTCTGCACATCTATTCGACGTCCCTTCTTGAAAACGGGGATGACCTGTGCCCTTTTCCAATCTTTTTGAATGCTATGCTCTTCTAGAGACCTGCGGTACACTGCTGCAAGAAGGGGGGCAAGTTCCTTCGTGTACTCTGTGTAAATTCAACTAAATACCTAGGTATTACAATTATGAACAACTTAAATTGGAATGAATACAAAGAAAATGTTGTGGGGAAGGTTAACCAAAGGCTGCGTTTTATAGGCAGGACACTTAGAAAATGTAAAAGACCTACTAAGGAGACTGCCTACACTATGCTTGTCCGTCCTCTTTTAGAATACTGCTGCGTGGTGTGGGATCCTTACCAGGTAGGACTGATGGAGTACATTGAAAAAGTTCAAAGAAATGCAGCACATTTTGTATTATCGCGAAATATGGGAGGGAGTGTCACAGAAATGATACAGGATTTGGGCTGGAAATCATTAAAAGAAAGGCATTTTTTGTCGCGACGGAATCTTCTCACGAAATTCCGATCACCAACTTTCTCCTCCAAATGCGAAAATATTTTGTGACACCGACCTACATAGGGAGGAACCATCACCATGATAAAATAAGGGAAATCAGAGCTCATACGGAAAGATGTAGGTGTTCATTTTTTCTGCGCGCTATACGAGATTGGAATAATAGAGAATTGTGAAGATGGTTCGATGAACCCTCTGCCAGGCACTTAAATGTGATTTGTAGAGTATCCATGTAGATGTAGAAAATCAAACTGGTATCCTATGAGGTCCAGCGTCCTTTCATCTTTTGAGCGATTTGAATTGTTTTTCTATCTCTCTGTCATCTATTTCGATATCTACCATTTTGTCATCTATGTGACAATCTAGAGAAGGAACTACAGTGCAGTCTTCCTCTGTGAAACAGCTTTGGAAAAAGACATTTAGTATTTTGGCCTTTAGTCTGTCATCCTGTATTTCAGTACCATTTTGGTCACAGAGTGTCTGGACACCTACCGCTTTGACATAACTCCAAAATTTCTTAGGATTTTCTGCAATTGCAATGAATAGTTTCACCCAAATTAGCTATCATCAGATCTAAAAATATGGGTTTAATGATCCCTGTTACTGATATCAACTGCCGTTGATGATAGTCATGGTAAACTCCATGTTTTAGATCTGAAAATTGCATAATTTGGTTGAAACTGATCGTAGGCTTTATAATGCATCATGGAGTCTGTGCTTTGTTTATAAAATTATGAAACAAGACCTTTCTTTCCTGCAGGAGATACAGCGCCACTTTCTGTGCATTTGTCTCTTCCCATTTTATTTTTTCTGGGATTCATTGTAGTGACTTGGTGGCTTGGTGGGCACATGGCAGACTACAAATCCAAAGGTCTAGATCCAATACCCAGTTGATCCTAGAATTTTTTTCTGTCACTTATCACTCCTTTCACCTCTGGCAGTGAGTTGTTAATATGAAAACTGCTACACTGCACTGTCATGCAAAGTCCACTTTAATCTGTAGGTCCTATAAATTTTTGTGTAAATCAGTTCAAAGCATGGAGGAAGGCAAAGGCGTAACATCTGCCATAAGACTATGCATTGCGTACATTGCTGTTCAGATTGAGAACAGCTATAAATCTAGCTTTATTATTATTAGTAGTAGTATTATTATATTGGAAACTGTCTCCTTACCACTGTATGTCAGTCATTACTGGTTATAACTGATGGCTGTGTCTCTCAAACCATAACTTGTGTAGCTAGCAGATGGTCTTTTCTTCTATGTATGATATTACCTTTTGCCATGTATTATTGGTTACCAATTGCAATGTTAAAAGTAATGGATTTAATTTTCTGCTTTATACTAAACCTCTGGAGTGCAACTGCAATAGGTCCATTGTGTGATTTGAAAACAAGAAAAGAAAAAATGAAAAAAGGGAATGTTAATGTAGTTCAAAAACAGAACTGAGTCATAATATTGAATTTATTCAGTCACTCACACATTTAAATAGCTTCAAACAAGAGAGGCACTTGGTCATCTATTCACCAATGAGAAATGTGTAGTATCTAAATTATGAATACCATTTTATAGTAAAACTTATCAAATAAATTATTTTGTTGTGTTGTTCTTTGTGTATTGCTACATAGTGTTTTAAGTATTCTTTTTGTTTTTTTTGTTTTGGTAGCCCACTGTTTGTGTGTGTGTGTGTGTGTGTGTGTGTGTGTGTGTGTGTGTGTGTGTGTGTGTGTTTTCAACTTCCAAATGTTTTCTTTAATTGTGTGTCCTGTTAAAACTTTTGTGGTTGAAAAATATTATTTAAATTAACAAAAAACTGTGGCAATAATTGCAGCTAAATATTCCACTGAATCTACCTCAGCTTCCGAAGAGTGTGGATTTGCCATGTGACTTCTATGAAGATGACCCAATTCCATTGCGAATTCACGATTGTTCCCTAGACCTGCAAGTCATAACGGACCCAAAGGGCATTATTTGCATTTGCCATCATTACTTGTATCAGGTAAGAGCACATGTATATTGTTTTATTATAAATACAAGAGAAACAGTAAAGGGAACAAACAGGAAATAAAAATAATGTGAATAAGAGTAGAATCTATTAAAATTAGTGAACATTTTTGAAGACATGCACAATATTCATTTTGGAGTCTTATAAAGTCAGCAAAACTACATCTATATAGATACTCCACAATCCCCCTTATGGTGCGTGGCAGAGGGCACCCTGTACCACTACTAGTCATTCCCTTTCCTGTTCCATTCACAAGCAGAAGGAGGGAAAAATGACTGTCTGTATGCCTCTGCATGAGCCCTAATTTCTCATTTATTGTCTTCCTGGTCCTTATACGCAATGTGTGTTGGTGGCAACAGAATTCTTCTGCAGTCAGCTTCAAATGCTGGTTCTGTAAATTTTCTCAATAGTGTTACTCGAAAAGAATGTTGCCTTCCCTCCAGAGAGTCCTGGTTGAGTTCTCAAAGCATCTCTGTAACACTTGTTTGTTGTTCAAACCTACCAATAATAACAAATCTAGCAGCCCACCTCTGAATTACTTCGATGTCTTTCTTTAGTCCGACCTGGTACAGATCCCAAACACTCAAGCAGTACTTAAGAATAGGTCGTGCTACCAACTTATACTGAAGAGCTAAAGAAACTGATATACGTGCCTAACATCATGTAGAGCCCCTGTGAGCATGCAGAAGTGCCATAACACAACGTGGCGGACTCAACTGATGTCTGAAGTAGCACCGGAGGGAATTGACACCATGCATCCTGCAGGGCTGTCCATAAATCCATAAGAGTATGAGGAGATGGAGATCTCTTCTGAACAGCATGTTGCAAGGGTTCCCAGAGATGCTCAGTAATGTTCATGTCTGGGGAGTTTGGTAGCCACTGGAAATGTTTAAACTGAGAAAAATGTTCCTGGAGCCACTCTGTAGCAATTCTGCATGGATGGGGGGGGGGGGGATGTCGTATTGTTCTGCTGGAATTGACCTATTCTGAAAAAGCACAATGGACATGAGTGGATGCAGGTGATCAGATGTGATATTTATGTAGTGTCACCTTTCAGAGCCATATCTAGACATACTCTATGTGATCAAAGGTATCTGGACACCCCCAAAAACATATGTTTTTCACATTAGGTGCATTGTGCTGTCACCTACTGCATGGTACCCCATATCAGCAACCTTGTTAGTCATTAGCCGTCATGAGGGAACAGAATGGGGCACTCCGCGGAACTCATGGAGTCGGAACATGGTCAGGTGATTGGGTGTCACTTGCATCATACATCAGTACACAAGATTTCCATGCTCTTAAACATCCCCAGGTCCACTGTTTCCAATATGATAGTGAAGTAGATACATGAAGGGACACATACAGCAGAAAACTGTACAGGCTGACCTCATCTGTTGACTGACAGAGACTGCCGACAGTTGAAGAGGGGTCATAATGTGTAATAGGCAGACATCTATCCAGAGCATCACACAGGAATTCCAAACTGCATCAGGATTCACTGCAAGTACTCTGACAGTTAGGCAGGAGGTGAGAAAACTTGGATTTCATGGTTGAGCGGCTGCTCATAAGCCACACATCACGCCAGCAAATGCCAAACGACACCTCGCTTGGTGTAAGAAGCATAAATAGTGTACAATTGTACAATGGAAAAACATTGTGTGGAGTGACAAATCACAGTACACAGTGTGGCAATCTGATGGCAGGGTGTGGGTATGACGAATGCCTGGTGAACGTCACCTGCCATCGTATGTAGTGCCAACAGTAAAATTCGGAGGTGGTGGTGTTATGGTGTGGTCATGTTTTTCATGGAGGGGGCTTGCACCCCTTGTTGTTTTGCATGGCATTGTCACAGCACAGGCCTTCATTGATGTTTTAAGCACCTTCTTGCTTTCCACAGGGATGGCAATTGCATCTTTCAACACGATCGAGCACCTGTTCATAATGCATGGCCTGTGGTGGAATGTTTACATGACAATATCATCTCTATAATGGACTGGCCTGCCCAGAGTCCTGACCCAAATCCTATAGAACACATTTGGGATGTTTTGGAAATCCGACTTCATGCCAGGCATCATCAACCAACATCAATACCTCTCCTCAGTGCAGCACTCCGTGAAGAATGGGCTGCCATCCCCCAAGAAACCTTCCAGCACCTTATTGAATGTATGCCTGCAAGAGTGGAAGCTGCCATCAAAGCTAAGGGTGGGACTACAACATAATGAATTCCAGCGTTACTGATGGAGGGTGCCATGAACTTGTAATTCATTTTTAGCCTGGTATCTGGATACTTTTGATCACATAATGTATCAGGATTCCCATATCACTCAAACTGCACACGCCCCACGCCATTCTAGAGTCTCCACCAACTTGAACAGTTCCCTGTTGACACGCAAAGTCCATGGATCATGAGGTTGTCTCCATACTCACACATTTCCATCTGCTCAGTACAATTTAAAACGAGACTCATCTGACCAGGCAACATGTTTCAGTGTTGATGGACCCAGGCAAGATGTAAAGCTTTGTGCTGTGCAGTCACCACTGTACACAAGTGGGCCTTCAGCTCCAAATCCCATATCGATGACGTTTTGTTGAACGGTTCGCACACTGACTCTTGTTGATGGCCCAACATTGAAATCTGCAACAATTAGCATAAGGGCTGCACTTCCATCACATTGTACGGTTCTTTTCAGCTGCCATTCATCCCATCCTTGCAGGATCTTTTTCTGGCCACTGCGAAGTCGGAGATTTGATTTTTTACCAGATTGCTGATATAGATGGTACACTCATGAAATGGTCGTATGGTAAAATCCCATTTCATTGCTACCTCAGAGATACTGTGTCCCACTGCTCGTGCGCCAACTGTAACACCACCACGTTAAAATTCAGTTAAATCTTGTAACCTGCAATTGCAGTAGCAGTAACTGACCTAACAAATGCGCAAGCTGCTCATTGTCTTATATATGCATTGCCAACTGCAGCACCATATTCTGCCTGTTTACATATCTCTGTATTTGAATATGTGTGCCCATACCAGTTTCTTTGGCATTTCAGGGTATATGCGCTCTCCTTTACAGATGAACCACACTTTCCTAGAATTCTCCCAATAAACTGAAGTTGACCATTTGCCTTTCCTACAACAATACTCACATGCTCATTCCATTTCATATCACTTTACGACAGTATGCCCAGATATTTAAATGACATGACTGTGTCAAGCAGGACACTACTAATGCTGTATCTGAACATTGTGGGTTTGTTTGTCGTACTCATCTGCATTAATTTATATTTTTCTACATTTAGAGCTAGCTCCCATTCATCACACCAACCAGAACTTTTGAATTATTTAGGAATAAAGGAAATGATTCACCTAAAGGCAGAAGCGCTGTGTCCTCAACAGATACGCACACAAAAGGTACAGAGCTTTACTTTGCTACCATTTGGAATGGAATTCCTTTTTTGCGCACACGCACATGCACACACCTGTCTCTCTGTGGTGCAGGAAGTGACTGGTATCTTTGATGTGGGAGGCTAGGTTTTGGACTGTTGGTTCCTGCACTAACTTTCCATCATCCCTGCACCCTTACCTCCCAGGTCCCTATTCGTCAGTGTAGATGCAATCTCCTTATACACCAACATCCCTCATGCTCATGGCCTCTCCAAATGTCCTGCAGATTCCAAACCCACCACTTCATTCCTCATACACCTAACCAACTACATCCTAATGCATCACTATTTCACCTTTGAAGGGAAGATATACAAACAAATTCATGCCACAGCCATGGGCACCCAACCTCTTCATGGGTCACCTAGAGGCAACATTCCTAGCGTCCCAGAATCCCAAACCCCTGGTCTGGTTCCGGTTTATTGATGATGTCTTTGTAATGTGGACCCAAGGCCAGGACACTTTATCTTCATTCCTCCACAATCCCAACACCTTCTCTCCCATCCATTTCACCTGGTCCTCCACCCATCATGCCTTCATAGATGCTGATCTCCTCCACTCAGATGGCTCCATCCACACCTCAGTCAACATCAAACCCACCAATCACAAACACTACCTGCACTTTGACAGCTGCCACTCCTTCCACACCAAAAATCCATGCAGCCCGGCTTCCCATGGCAGGTGCATCTGCAGTGATGAGAACTCCCTCACACAGTATGCTGAAGACCTCAAAAAGGTCATCGCAGACAGACCTAATACACAAAAAGATCTCTCATGCCATATCCTCCCCCACACACACCTGATCCTCACATCCATTCAGAACTCCCCTTGTCACTGGACTGGACTGGAACAACTTAATCATGTCTTTCATCAGGGCTTTGATTATCTACCATCGTGCCCTGAAATGAGCGACATCCTACATAGTTCTATCCCCTCCCAAAGTTGTGTTTCATCACCTAGACTACCTCCACAACATCCTAGAATGAATGGTCACCTTCAAACTATTGCCAAAAACAAGGTGGACCACCCAGAGGCACAACATGCAGCAGAGTACGACATGTGAGATTCAATGGCTGCTTCATGACCCGTGCCATCTGGATCCTCCCCACCACCACCTCCTCCTCCACCACCACCACCACCACCACCACCTTTTCTGAACTGCGCATATGGGTACTATCGCCCCCCCCTCTCCCCCAATAGTGTGTGTGTGTGTGTGTGTGTGTGTGTGTGTGTGTGTGTGTGTGTGTGTGTGTGTGTACACTAACCCCTTTCTCATTACCCCCGCCCAATACATATCAGCTAGCTGTGCGCTGCCATCTCATGCCTTAATCTGTGAAATCTAGAGCTCATCCACCTGCCACATGCCCCTTCTGCCTGCACCCCTAGCTAGCCCAAGGACAGCTCCCCACTCTCCCACGAGCTGCTAGACACTTCCCCCCAACCTGCTCCCTGCCTCCTGCCTTCTCTCCAGCCCTCACCCCCATCCCACACTGCACCTCCACCTCACTCCAGTACCCCAGTACTCTTGCCGTGGGCCAGGAAAGAAACTGACAATCAAATGAGCACAATGTAGGGAGACGTGTGTGTGTGTGTGTGTGTGTGTGTGTGTGTGTGTGTGTGTGTTTGTGTGTGTGTGTGTGTGTGTTTCTCTGTTTCTCCTACAGTTTGAGAAAGGAATTCCATTCTGAAAGCTAGCAAAGTAAAGCGGTCTACCTTTTGCGAGTGTATTTGTCGACAACACGGCACTTCTGCCTTTAGGTGGGTCATCTCCTTTATTCCTAAATAATATGTTATTCTCAATGAGAACTTTCTGTACAACTAGAAATTATGTCTGAGTCATCTTTTATGCTCCTACAGTCACTCAGCTTTAACACCTTACCGTACACCTCAGCATCGTCAGCAAATAACTGCAAATTTTCTCCACCCTGTCTGCCCAATCATTTATGTTTGTGTAGAGAATAATAGCTTTGCTGTCATGCTTCTCTGGGGCAATTCTGATGACAACCTTGTTTCCGATGAACATACGCCAACAAGAATAATGTACTAGGTTCTGTAACTTAAGAAGTCTTTGAGGCACTGATATACCTGTGAACCTGTTCCTTCTTTAACAGCCTGCAATGGGGCAACATTTCAAATGCTTTCTTGGAATCTAGAAATATGAAATCTGCCTGTTGCCATCATCCATAATTCACAATATAACATGCGAGGAAAGGGCAAGCTGAGTTTTGCACAAGCAGTGCTCTCTAAAACCCTGCTGATTTGAGGACATACATTTGTCAGACTCAAGAAAATTTATTAGTATAAGCCCACTTTTACCTTCCCAGAATTAATGTTTTCCTGCTGTTTATGACATGTTTTATTGCTCCCATCAGATTTCCTATATTCAGAATGTTAATTGGCACCCGATTTTGCGCCAACATATTTATAATTTTCCCACGATTTACACTTTATGAAAAAATGTTTGTGGAGAGAAAACTGACATAAAATGGCAGTGACTTGGCATTGGCCGTCAAGCAGTGTTTACAGATGTTACGTGGTTAAGTTTTTGATGCCAGGGCGCTCTATTCAGCAGACTAAACTGATAAACGGGTAAAAGATGGAACAATTTGTGCCATATCTCCTGCTGCTGCCAAACTCTTCTCAGTATGGTGGCTGATGTCTAGGTTTGTTTGAAAAAGAACGTCATGACCAGTCACAACCATTTCCAAACTGTCTCTATTGCACATGCACAGTTTCATGATTGTTGTGACACCTTTGTCAAACTATATTTTGCATGTTCCATCATTTGACCAGTTGCAGCACTATTTGACAGCTTCCCTCACTTTCTGTTGCTCAAATATTTTTGGTTGAAATACAATGCCAGTTACTTATGTTTTCATGCTTAGCAAAATGTGTTTCGAGAATTTTTTCTCTTTTACAAGCACATTATTTACGAATATATTTAATGTGATGTTACACAAACGGACAGTGTGAGTGATAGTTAGCGTGCATGCAGTTTTATGCATAACTGAGGAGTGACATTACCTGATAACCTCAAAAGATGAATACAGTGGAAGAGATGCGGAGCAACATGTTAAGAAAACACCACATGAAATACTTATGCAGTATTTGCACTTGACAACAAGGAAAAATTCTTTAAACACATCGTTCTAAGCATAAAAAATGCGTAACTGTTGCAGTGGTTCATTATTTAAATAATGAATGACAACTTCAGGCTTTCCAATAACATAGATTATGATGTATATAATTGAGTCAAACATTTCTACTTCCCAGACAGTTACCAGTTCCAGTTACATCAGTGGTTTTTATTAGATAATAAGCCTTTATCAGATAATAAAGAACTCCCTGACAAGTATTTTGATGCCTATTATGTACATATATTATACATACAGTGTAATAATGTTGGTATACTGCAAAGCATTTGTATCTGCCATTAGTGCTTGGTGTACTACAATCACATTCACTTCTCTATATTGATTTATTTCTCGATTTTAGTGCATATGG
Organism: Schistocerca piceifrons; assembly: GCF_021461385.2. Taxonomy (NCBI): domain Eukaryota; kingdom Metazoa; phylum Arthropoda; class Insecta; order Orthoptera; family Acrididae; genus Schistocerca; species Schistocerca piceifrons. Next base: position 663,606,482 of record NC_060140.1, on the reverse strand, counting down.
CAAGGAACATACAGCTTGCTCACTTTGTCACAACACTTGTCCTTGCTTACTCCTTGCCCTGGTCCCACCCCAACTTTTTTTTTCTTCTTGGGGGGAGGGGGGGCTGTTGCTGCTAATGCTGATAAATCTAAATCTACAGTCCTGACCTGAAAGGTTCAAATGTGTCCAGCATCGACAACTGTTCTTCTGTTGTTTGAGGAGGACATTCTAATTTCACATTTATCAGTAGGGTCTTGACCAATTGGTATAAATTTTGATCAAAATAATTATTAAATTTTCCCTTCAGGGTGTAAGTGTTTGTGGACATTGTCTGTTGCTGTTATATGATTTATAGGCAACATGACATTTCATGTCCCATTTGCTCCTGCCATTCTAGGGCCTTCATATTCACTTCCACACTCAGCTCCATACCATCTGTGGTGTGCCATTTTCCCCCTGCTTGGTGTTTCAGTATCTCAAATGGTGATGGCATCTTCTGCCTGATGATAGACCCATAATCTTTTTTCAAATTTTAAGCAGCCACCATGTAAGTCAATAATTATTATGGTGTCTTGATGTAGTGACTCAACATCTTCCCTGTCGTTCTGTGAATCTGTTTCATTCTTCCAGTTGGTTGCTAGCGTAATGTGCTCATTCTTAATTTATGAATTCATAACAAACAAGAATGTTGCTATATCAGTTCTGATACAAAGTTAGTACCATGGTCCATAAGCAATACATCTGGAGTACCCAACTTTAATAACCAATTACTAACCATGACTTGCACCACTCTGTTGCCTTATTGATCCAGAATAGCCATAATCTTTACATAGAGCAAAAACTGGGCTGTTGTCATTATCACATAACAATTTCCCATCAGTGTCTGCCTAAGGGACCTAAGATGTCCATGCCGATAATATCAAATCAAATTGTTTGCTGGCCTGTGGTAATCTCTGCAACAGAATACGCTAATGACTTAATATGGCTCATTGAACGCATGATACACGGGTCCTTACATGTTGCTTATGTGTTCACCACCAGTACTGTTCAAGTACATGTCATTCCAGTGTTCTATGACCCTCACGGCTTGCTAACACACAATCATGCACCTGTTTTAATACTTCATTTCACAGTGTAGCTGGTACAACAAAATGAGCTCTGAGATTTCTTTGTTTACATAACATTCAGTCACACACAACAAATAATGATTGCATTGCAAATAAATTGTGATTTTCATCAGCTTCTTGAGTCCTCTGCCACTCTGCATTTGGGGCACCCATTCTTTGCATTGCATGCACTTTCCAGATCAGCCCTTTGGTGGTTCTGTGTGATTTGTCAGGTCAGTGAATAACATCAGAAACAAGTTCAGTGGGTTTTAGTGCCCAGTGCATTAACCTATTCAATGGATCCCTCAAACCAAATAGCCATTGCAATGCTTCATGATCTGACATGGCTCAAAGTTTCCTCACATGTAAACAATGTCAATAATATATTAGCCATACATGAGATGCTGTATCTCTTTCTACTTTGTAGAGTAGGTGTTTCCTACTCTATTCAGCTCGTGTGAGGCACAGGTAAACAGGTGTTCTGTACTCTCCCTTTTGTGACATAATACACAGCAAAGTGTTCAATTGTTTGTGTTGCATGACAGCACAAATTCCTTCTCATAATTTGTGGAAACTAATACTGGTCCAGCAGGTAGCAATTCTTCAAGTTGACCGAATGCACTTCTCATGCAGCTGAGCAATGCAACTTCACTCCGTTCTTCAGTCGATGAGTATGCAGGCATTGTGTTTCCACAGATTTCGGTATAAGCTTCCAAAAATAATTAGCCAGACCTAAAAAAGACTGCAACTCTTGTTCTGTACATGGTACCAGTAAATCCTGTATGGTTTTCAAACTGGTTAGAATGCGGGGATCCGGGAGCGGTAAGCAGTCAAGCCCCCACTCTGCTAAATAAAATTTCACTGTTTATTTAAAATGTCACTGTTTATTTTATACCAACAATTTTACGTTAGGCACACATTGGTAACCTTAGCACACTTATTATTAAATTAAACAGTCATAAGATAATTACTGAATTGTTTCAAATAACCAATAAGTAAATTAGAAACTTTAAACAGCAAAATACTTTGTCTTAAAAGGACCTGTGCCTCAGGTTCCAATTAATTTAGAATTAGTGACTTACAGAATTCCAATAACAAGAGTTAAATTACAGTCTCCATTACCAAAATAGCAAGCCAGCAAAGGAACTCACCCTGAAAAAAATTGTCCGGAAGCTGGTACAAGAATTATTTACATTCACCACAGGTCTCAACAGGCTTTCATGTCAGACTTAGACAAGTATAATGAGACAGTTAGGTTTTAGAGCTCTAAAACAGAGAAATTACAATATTACCACACATGCCATAACATTTTAAAACAATTACATATAATTTAAGAGAAGGTACCAGATTTGCAACTTTTCCACTAATCAACAATATAAATCAGTTTATCATATCAGTTTTCCAGCAACACTACATAGATCCTTTGGCCCAGTCGCAAACATTTAAACTGAATACTGGGTAATACCTAGGTGTTAACATGTCAGGTTTGGTGAGGAAGGGAAAGCAGTAGGCACCCATTGAGGTGAAGGAGTTACTCGTTTTTAATAAGAGTAAAGAAAGGCAGGCCTAGAGAAGTCGCTGAATCTGAATGGGCTGCTGCCCAAGAAAGCAGGAGAGGAGAATATCTTGTCGGGTCGGTAGCTGCCAGCAGAAGAGAGCAGACAGTGTGTCCACTCCCGGCAGCTAGCTGCAGTTCCACCCCCATGTGACCACCTTCAATCCTCCCTAATCAACAGCCAAGTTGTAGACGTGCGGTTCGATAGCGTTACCTCGTCAACAATCTGTGAGTTTAGCTGCTGATGGTTCAACAAGTGAGTTTCAAAGTGGTTCTGTCCGGTTTTGTGCAATGTGACTGATACGCTGCAACTAGCCATCAGGCAGAAGGCACTGACAAACATTGAGTAAAAAATAAAAATAAAATTTTTATACTATCAAATCCATTCAGTAATGGCCCCCACTGTACACAGGGAACCACACCTGTGGAGTTCATTCTTAACTGGTGTCATTAAATAAATTCAGTCCATGAAAACACAATTCCACAAAAGGTTGTGGTAAAATGCCACGCATAGGGCGCAATATTTACAGATTACATTTAATCATGGGAGCGCATAAGTTGCTGTTGTCAGTCCATTTGAAATCTTAAGTAAGAGGAACACATAAATTGAACATATTGTACCTCAATAGTAGGCACATGATTTCTGAACATCAAACACAGAATCAATTGTCATTAATACATGAAAGATGGGGCAGCCAATCTTGCATGAGCGCTATCAGTATTTACCCAGACAAGCAATATATTCACTCCCTTTTGTACAACTAAGCCGTGGTTAGATGTAACTCAGCAGATTGAAGTTCTGTTCTATCATAACAATGACTGCCACAATGCTTTCACGCAGGTACACCTCAGTGCATTACTTTTGTCACAGAAATAGAATGTGGATACACCACATGGAAATATTCCAGGCCAGTGATGGAAATGACATGAAAGAACTAAGGAATTGATATGTGTCTACCCATCACATAGCCAGCTCCAAACTGAAAAATCCATTGCATTTCCAAGTTGGCAAACATCACTGTGTATTGGCTATGTTGTGCTTGTTGCTGCAAGGAGGCTCCATGATCAATGTACTTCCAAAGCCCATCACTCATACCTTGCTTGCACACCATCTTAATACTGGTACATGTGGAACTCACGTCCTCATGCAATGTTGCCTAGAAAGCTCCAGACACTGTAAGATAAAGCACTATGCTAGCTTACAATGTACCAATACAAATGTATCAGTTTTTACCATCCTAGGGTTTGCCTGGACTCCCCGTGACCAACTACATGCTCTAAATACCACACTTCTTCCTGCATGGAATGATGCTTTCCTAATCTTGGTGTTAGATGTGCCATGTGCAACTGCTCATCTAAATACACTGTACATTTCCTAGGTTGCAATCCCCACAAAACTCTGTCTGTCTAAGAGTAACTGAAATGTTGCTGGTGCATTTTTCAATCCAATCAGTGTATGTTTATACTGATATGCCCTGATGGGACTGCAAATGCTGTCTTCAGACATTCCCCTGGCACTAATTCTAACTCCAAAAATCAGTGGTAGAAAAAATTTGCATTGTCCCAGATTATCCGAAGTTTCTATTATATTCAGAACTGTATAAGCATCTGGAACTGTATACTTGTTTATGTACCTGCAGTTACAACAAAACTGATATGCCTTCATTCTGTTTGCACCTTTTTTCAGGCTGATAACTACTGGTGCTCCACAATGATCTGTACTTTCCGTAACAATACAGTCTTGTAAATGCTGGTTAATGAATTTAACCACCAAGAGATTAGATTAGATTAGATTTACTTTCATTCCAATTGATCCATAGTGAGGAGGTCCTCCAGGATGTATAACATCTCAGAAAAACAATAATACATGGCAAATATTTACAACTAAAACAAATAAGCTAATGTACCTTCCACAGGTCCCAATGATCATCATTTTTTTTGCAGGTGATGTGCTATGCAGCATGGTTTATGAAATAGAGGCAGTTCATTCCCAGTTGGGATTCTACACAGTGTCACTGGTGTCAGTGGCAATGTCCCATGAGTATTAAACAGATCCTCATATTCTAAACAGTAACTGCTTCATTGGTTACTTTCTCTCTCCTTCCAAGTTCATTGCCTTCTCCATTAGCTTAGCTAAGCTGGTGGCGTACTTAAGCTTAGGGTCTGAAATTATTCGTTCATAAGTCCTTTGTAAAATTTCATATCTGCAGTCCCAAAAGTATTTATCTCAACAGATAATGCTTGCTCATTGTCTAACTCCTGTGCATAGAACAACCCTGTGTATGAAACACTAAGCTTTATCTAAGTCGTTATTTTCATGTAATGGTCCACTAAACACACTCTACAGACCACAAAATTAATTCCTAAGTTCACCTTCATTAGTTTTCCCATTCCTTGCAATACACTAGTGTGCAAATTGATCCTTAATGGCCATGCCTGCAGTCTAAGTGGCTCCCCTTGGACCAGGAATGAACCTTGCAGCAGTGTGGCCTGCCAGCAGTTTCCCCAAGTTCTAACATGCGTCTATCAAACTCATTTTTAGTGTGAAGTTCAACCAAAAAGTCCAGCCCTAACATTGTCCAGTAACTATTTCCCTTATAAGAAAAAACTTCCGTACACACACGGAAATCGTATGCTCCACCCTAAAACTCAGCATCGCTAAACCCAGTGAATGCAAGTGATTTTCATCCACTCTGCTTAACCTATATTATGGTGAGCCAAACCTTCTTTTCCCCCATTGGGTGCAAACTTACCATGGACATCTGTAAACTTGTGTCCTATAAAAACTTTTACTTCCTTCCTGCCACTAATCTACCTAAGCAAAACTTCACCACTGCAGATGTTTCGTCTGTTCTTATATTCACTGGGAGAGCCATGCAGCGAATACAGGACACCATTGCCACTTAACAGTGAGTCATTATTCCCACCTTGTGTTTTCTTATCGCATCTCATGTTAGGCTTTTGCCTGCAGTCCCATTGTGGGTGCCCTATTTGCTCGTGTTTCTTACATCGCAGTTCACAGAATGCCTGCCATATATGGCATGTTCATCCACCCATGCCCTTGGCATTTAACACCCACAGCAAGAATAGTTTACTATCACAAACTGGGCTCATCATGTCAATTTCTTCTAGTGCCATCACAGTGACTAAAGCTTCAGCTAAGTTCTTAGTGAACTCCACCTGTACTTTTCTTGAAACATTGGGCAGCAACCCCTGCAAAATGTATCCTGTGTACTGCAGAAAGACTCTTTTGGTATCATCATATTTGCTCAACTTGTATGTATTGACATGCAGTTTGCTAATCTTGTCCGCAAAGTCTACAATGTACTCCGCCTGTTCTTGTGACATATAGTTTAATTATTTCCTATAATACCTACATCTATTTTTTCTTCTGTATCACTGTGCTAAGCTTGAATTCATAATATCAAATGTTGGTGCATTCCTTTACCCCTCTTTACGCATCATGTATACTTCCGAATCTCCCATCAAATGTAATTCAGCCATATGCAAAAGCTGTTCCTCTGACTGACATCACAGCTTAGTGGCTGTTAACAGCTTGTGTATGAATGCTAATAAGTCCTCTCCTGCATTACCCAAAAATGGAGATACTAGGATAGGAATAAGTGGCTAGACAGCAACATCTTAATTGTTCTGTTCAATTCTTGGTGGTGTACTGGATGTGACTATTACGAAAGCCTCACTGGCATGATAGAAGGTGCATTCTAATGCCTCTTTGTTGATAGGGTTATGGATGTTTGTGAAGTAGTGGTCAGTGTACTGTGCATGGCAACATTGAAGGAAAGTCATTATGGTGAGTAGCTTAGCATTCTTATTCACAGTTTCTCTAGTTGGTGAACACAGCAGAAAGAATTCTCCTTATAGATGTGAGTGAAATCAAATGAAGGTTCATGCCGCACATCAGTAAAATAAAATCCTGTCAAGTTTTCTGTCAGTCTGTAGGGCCTTTGTGGTGTCCAGAAGGTATGTTCCCTATATCTATCTTCAGGTGAAATACCAGAGTCTCACAGTTCATTTCCTAAAACAATGGAAAATCCAGGGTGGAATGTAACAATACCAGAGAAGGAAAGTTGCTACTCACCATATAGCGGAGATGCTGAGTCACGATAAGCACACCAAAAAGATTCACACAATTATAGCTTTCGGCCGTTAAGGCCTTTGTCAGCAGTAGACACACACTCACATAAATGCAATTTGCACACACATCTGCAGTCTCAGAGAGCTAGACCACACTGTGAACAGCAGCACCAGTGCGTGATGGGAGTGGCGACTGGGTGGGGTTAAGGAGGAGGCTGGGGCGGGGAGGGGGAGGGGGAAGGATTGTGTGGTGGGAGTGGCAGATAGTGAAGTGTTGCAGTTTAGATGGAGGGCAGGAGAGAATGTGCTGAGGGAGGAGGGGGTAAGTAGTGGAAAGGAGAGAAATAAAAAGAAATTAAAAGACTGGGTGTGGTGGTGAAATGACGAAGATTCTTTATTTGCCGTTGACTACATGCAGTGAAATAGGCATTACAATTATGTCAAGATACATAAGAAGTTATTACATTAGTTAGTGTTCACATTAAGTGTACAAATTATTTATGCTACATTAATCAATTGTACAGCATTGCAATAATAGACTTAAAACTCAATTTCTATGTTACTAATAGCCAAGAATTCTGTGAGATTGTAGTATGGATTGTCGATTAACCATTTGTGCAGTTTCCTTCTAAAATTATGGAAAGGTGTATTGAGTACAGTATGTGGCAATTTGTTAAATAATTTCAAAGAGTTCACTTAGTGAGAGTTGCCTGTTTTTGTCAGCCTATGTCTAGGTATGTCAATACTCTAACAATGGAAAATGCAGGATGGAATGTAACAATACCAGAGAAGGAAAGCTGCTACTCACCATATAGCAGAGATGCTGAGTCACAATAGGCACAGTAAAAAGATTCACACAATTAAAGCTTTCGGGCCTTAAGGCCTTTGTCAGCAGTAGCCACACATACACACAAGCGCACATGCGCGCGCGCACACGATGGGAGTGATGACTGGGTGTGGGTAAGGAGGAGGCTGGGTTGGGGAGGGGGAGGGATAGTACGCTGGGAGTGGCGGACAGTCAAGTGTTGCAGTTTAGATGGAGGGCAGGAGAGAAGGTACGGAGGGGGGAGGGGGTAAGTAGCAGAAAGGTGGTGGTGAAATGACAGCTGTGTAGTGCTGGAATGGGAACAGGGAGGGGGATGGATGGGTGAGGACAGTGACTAACGAAGGTTGAGGCTAGGAGGGTTACGGGAACGTAGGATGTATTGCAGGGAAAGTTCCCACCTGCGCAATTCAGAAAAAGCTGGTGTTGGTGGGAAGGATCCATATGGCACAGGCTATGAAGCAGTCATTGAGATGAGGGATATCATGTTTGGCAGCGTGTTCAGCAACAGGGTGGTCCACTTGTTTTTTGGCCACAGTTTGTCGGTGGCCATTCATGTGGACATACAGCTTGTTGGTTGTCATGCCTACATAGAATGCAGCACAGTAGTTGCAGCTTAGCTTGTAAATCACATGACTGGTTTCACAGGTAGCCCTACCTTTGTTGGGATAGGTGATGTTAGTGACCGGACTGGAGTAGGTGGTGGTAGGAGGGTGTATGGGACAGGTCTTGCATCTAGGTCTATTACAGGGGTATGAGCCATGAGGTAAGGGATTGGGAGCAAGAGTTGTGTAAGGATGGATGAGTATATTGTGTAGGTTTGTTGGATGGTGGAATACCACAGTAGGAGGGGTGGGAAGGATAGTGGGCAGGACATTTCTCATTCAGGGCATGATGAGAGGTAATCGAAACCCTGGCGGAGAATGTAAATCAGTGGCTCCAGTCCCGGATGGTACAGAATTCGAGGCGACTGCTCCTCTGTGGCTGGACTGTGGGACTTTGGGAGGTGGTGGGAGACTGGAAAGATAAGGCATGGAAGATTTGTTTTTGTACAAGGATGGGAGGATAATTACAGTCAGTGAAGGCTTCAGTGAGACTCTCGGTATATTTAGAAGGGGACTACTCATCACTGCAGATGCAATGACCATGGGTTGCTGGACTGTACGGAAGGGGCTTCTTGGTATGAAACTGGTGGTTAGTAGGTTTGATATGGATTGGGGTACTGTTGTTGCCATCTCTGAGGTGGAGGTCAACATCTAGGGAGGTGGCTTGTTGGGTTGAGTAGGACCAGGTGAAGCAAATGGGGGAGAAGGTGTTGAGGTTCTGGAGGAATGTGAATAAGGTGTCCTAACCTTCAATCCAGATAGCAAAGATGTCATCAATGAATCTGAACCAGGTGAGGGGTTTAGGATTCTGGGATTTTAGGAAGGATTCCTCTAGATGACCCACGAATGGGTTAGCATAGGATGGTGCCAAGCAGGTGCCCATAGCCGTACCGCGGATTTGTTTGTAGGTAATGCCTTCAAAGGGGAAGTAATTGTGGGTGAGGATGTAGTTGGTCATTGAGACTAGGAAGGAGGTTGTTGGTTTGGAATCCATAGGGTGTCTGGAAAGGTAGTGTTCGATAGCAGTAAGGCCATGGGCATTAGGAATGTTAGTGTACAGGGAGGTGGCATCAATAGTGATGAGCAGGGCACCATGTGGTAAAGGGACAGGAACTGTGGAGAGTCAGTTGAGGAAATGATTGGTATCTTTTATATAGGAGGATAGGTTCCGGGTAATAGGTTGAAGGTGTTGGTCTACAAGAGCAGAGATTCACTCAGTGAGGGCACAGTAACCGGCCAGAATGGGGCGTCCTGGGTGGTTGGGTTTATGGACTTTAGGAAGCGTGTAGAAGATGGGAGTGCGGGGAGTGGTAGGGGTAAGTAGAGAGATGGACTCTGAGGAGAGGTTCTGGGGTGGGCCTAAGGATTTGAGTAGTGACTGGAGATCCTGCTGGATTATTTGAATGGGATCACTGTGGCTTGGTTTTTAGGTGGAAGTATCTGACAGCTGATGGCGTCCGTCTGCCACATAATCCTTGCAGTTCAAAACAACGGAGGAGGAGCCTTTGTCAGCAGGTAGGATTATAAGGTCAGGATCAGTTTTTAGATGGTGGACTGCGGTTCTTTCTGCAGGTGTAAGGTTAGTTTGCATTTTGAGGGATTTGGGGAATGATGTTGAGCCAAGGTTCGAGGTTAAGAAATTCTGGAAAGTTAACAGAGGGTGGTTTGGAGGCAATGGTGGTGGATCACAGTTGGATGGAGGAGTGAACTGAATTAGGCAAAGTTCAATAATGGTCTTAGGTTGAGACTGATTGCTCGGGTTGGTGGCGAAAAAGTGTTTCCACTATAGGTACTGGGAGAAGGAGAGAAGGTCTTTAATTAGTCCTGCATGGTTGAATTTGTGAGTGCGGCAAAAGGTGAGGCCTTCGGAAAGGACTGATATTTCTGTGGGACTAAGGCTTCTGGAGGAAAGGTTCATAACTGTGTTGCGGGTCTGTTTAAGCTCTGGGTTGTGTGTGGTGGTGGGAGGGAGTTTTGGAGGGTGGGGTAAGTGTAGTACGTCTGCGAGACAGGGTTTGTCAGCTATGAGGGGGTGTGGGGGAGGTTTTGAGGTTGTTGTAGAAGTGGTGGACAGTGGTACTCCGAGGTGGGAGTAGGAAGTGAGTAGGATGGAGAGCTTTTTGAGATGGCATTGTGCATGTTGCTCAAGTTCCTGCAGGGCAAGAGTTTCAGTGTGTGTTATGGGTTCCAGGAATTTGGGATTACATAGCAGGAGAATTTCGCGGATGGAGAGAAGGTACTGCAAGGAGGAATGGGCTTGGCTGATATGGTTTTGCAGGACTATATTGGTGAGGGCTAAGGACTGGCGGAATCTGAACAGGTGAAGGTCATTGTGGAAGGAGGTGCGGCAACCAGAGATGGGTAATTTGATGGTAAGGCCATTAGGGGGGGATTTCATGAGCCAAGCAACAATGAAGGAACAGTATGTGGGACTGGGATCTGGCTAGGGATAAGTAAACTTTTCTGTATTGACACAGATGAAAGGAGCAAGGATCCAAGGTGGTAGAAAAAATGCGAAAAATCACATAAGAAAGTAGAATTACGTCCGAAAATTTATGCAAAAATACACCCAGATACGTGTGAAAGTATGAAAAGGGGACATGGATGCACAAGGGGGGTGGGGATATTCTGTGGGTAGCAGGTTTGAGGGCAGATAAGCGTAAGGGGGACGTCAGATGTGACTGGATGAGGTGGATTTAGTGTTTGCGAACAGGGATAGAACGGGGAAAGTGTGGGGGGTGGGGAGAGGTTTGTAATTAGAGCTGTAAGATTGAGTGACACTGGAAAAGTGCGGGAGATAACACAGAAAGTACGGCAATTGACACAGGGAGCACGATCAGTATGAAGGTATAGGCTTCATTATATCAGCAGGAGTAATGTGGGACCGAAGATGCTGCACTAACAATCAGCATGGTCTTGAGGCCGCCTGTTGCGTGTGGCCGAGACGGATGATAAAGTGTGGCTCATAAGTAGAGCGTGCAGTGTGGTTCGTAAGGCAACAAGAGAAACACAGGAAAGAAAAGAAAGAAGAAGGAAGGACATTGAGTATAGTGGATGCAAAAGAATGTAGTTACAAAGGAAAACAGCACAGGGTTAGGACCGAAGAAAATCAAACAATGGAAAATCCAGGATGGCATGTAACAATACCAGAGAAGGAAAGTTGCTACTCACCATATAGCGGAGATGCTGAGTCGCGATAGGCACAACAAAAAGATACGAACAATTATAGCTTTCGGCCGTTAAGGCCTTTGTCAGCAGTAGACACACATGCGCACACACACACACACACACACACACACACACACACACACACACACACTCACACTCACATAAATGCAATTTGCCCACATATCTGCAGTCTCAGGGAGCTAGACCACACTGCGAACAGCAGCACCAGTGCATGATGGGAGTGGCGACTGGGTGGGGGTAAGAAGGAGGCTGGGGCGGGGAGGGGGAGGGATTGTGTGGTGGGAGTGGCAGATAGTGAAGTGTTGCAGTTTAGATGGAGGGCAGGAGAGAAGGTGCGGAGGGGGGAGGGGGTAAGTAGTGGAAAGGAGAGAAATAAAAAGAAATTAAAAGACTGGGTATGGTGGTGAAATGACAGCTGTGTGGTGCTGGAATGGGAGCAGGAAGGGGGCTGGATGGGGGAGTATAGTGACTAACGAAGGTTGAGGCCAGGAGGGTTATGGAAACGTAGGATGTATTGCAGGGAAAGTTCCCACCTGCGCAATTCAGAAAAAGCTGGTGTTGGTGGGAAGGATCCATATGGCACAGGCTATGAAGCAGTCATTGAGATGAGGGATATCATGTTTGGCAGAGTGTTCAGCAACAGGGTGGTCCACTTGTTTTTTGGCCACAGTTTGTCGGTGGCCGTTCATGTGGACATACAACTTGTTGGTTGGCATGCCTACATAGAATGCACCACAGTAGTTGCAGCTTAGCTTGTAAATCACATGACTGGTTTCACTGGTAGCCCTGCCTTTGTTGGGATAGGTGATGTTAGTGACCGGACTGGAGTAGGTGGTGGTAGGAGGATGTATGGGACAGGTCTTGCATCTAGGTCTATTACAGGGGTATGAGCCATGAGGTAAGGGATTGGGAGCAAGAGTTGTGTAAGGATGGATGAGTATATTGTGTAGGTTTGTTGGACGGTGGATTACCACAGTAGGAGGGGTGGAAAGGATAGTGGGCAGGACATTTCTCATTTCAGGGCATGACGAGAGGTAATCGAAACCCTAGCGGAGAATGTAAATCAGTTGCTCCAGTCCCGGATGGTACTGAGTTACGAGGGGAATGCTCCTCTGTGGCCAGACTGTGGGACTTTGGGAGGTGGTGGGAGACTGGAAAGATAAGGCACGGGAGATTTGTTTTTGTACAAGGATGGGAGGATAATTACAGTCAGTGAAGACTTCATGAAACCGTCGGTATATTTCCTTATATATATCTACCTATGGTGTCAGACACTGCACATGTTGAGGAACCTACCTTTGGAGCTGGGTTGTCTGGAAAAGATTTTTGCTCCCAGTAGCTACAAGAGGGAGAATATTAAGAAGGCAACAATAAAAAAAAAAAAAAAAAAAAAAAATAAAGAAAGAGATCACAAAATCGCCTTCTTAACGTATGCTGGTGCTACCTCCACAAGAATCAGTCAAACTGTAAACTCTAAACAAAAAAGGAATTAACCCTATCTACTGACCACCAACAAAAGTAAGAAATCTTCTGTGTAGGAGCAAAAACAGTGTAAACCTTCAAATATCAGGAATGTAGCAAATTCCTTATGAGGCAGCAGTTCATACAGGTGACAGACGTAGCACTGTGTGTCTGATGGACACACTCCAAATTAACACTTCAAGAAACCCAAGACTTCATGGGTATCAACACACTATAAGAATCCATATTTGCACTTCATAATATGCAATGAAGGTGACATATGGAGGACGAACTTCTAGTCTCGCTTCTTGGAATGGAATCAGCACTACTGGGCAGAGGGTTTATTGTTCTTATATGCTATCCATGTTGATCATAATATACCGAACTAAAAATTCTAGTGAGGGGTGTGGTTCTTCACAGAAAACTGTTCTTTAAAATGTGGCTAAACTAGTATTGGCAGCAACAATTTATTCATCCAACAATAATTTTACTATTTTGCAGGAATTATCATCCTAATACAAGCAAAACACAAGCAATATATACAGGCATATTGATGTACACACATTTTTAATGAGGAGAGAATGGGACTAGACTCTTGGTATTTGGTAGACCATTTTTTGTGTATGGGTTGTCTAGAAGATATGTTGCCCTCTCATGCAGGAGGTGAGTCTGCATTGAATGCTGATGAACTTCTTGGTCTCTCAGGTTATGAAACTATTGCATATAACCTACAATTCTTCATGTACTGTGTCTTGTGAGTAAAAAAAAGAAACAAATCGTGACAGTATCTGGCAGCAACACTTGTGTGACATTTAATGAAAATTAAAAGTAGACAAAATGTGAGCCCAGAATGTATCCACAGGAGACCAAATTCCAGCTCCTTCCTAATATAAATACTTAAAAAGTAGCAAAAATGGAACATGTAAAGATAATCACCACTAAATTGGTTGAGCACATAAATGGACACAGAGGAACTGTCTACCTTGGGGTCGTACAGTACCCAGTTGCAGAGCATGCTCAGCAACTTGACTCAAGGGATCTGATTGACTGTTACATCACAAGGGCCACTTGGATCCTGTCATCCTGCACTAGTTTCCTTTTTTTGAAACCTACAACAACAAATCATCAAAAAATATATGTATGTATCAATGTGACTGCTTAAGGTACATATGTACCGAATTTACTTGAATCTAAGCCACACTCGAATCTAAGCTGCACCTGAAAAATGAGACTTGAAATCAAGGAAAAAAAATTTTCCCGAATCTAAGCCGCAGCTGAAATTTGAGACTTAAAATTCAAGGGGATAGAAAAGTTTTAGGCCGCACCTCCAAATCGAAACAAAGTTGGTCTATTGTAATATGAGACACAATTTAGGTAGGATAAATGACGATACAGCTACAGTAGTTTGGTTCGAGTCATAAGCTTAGCAGTTAAGCTTTACCAGGTAGCCATTGCTATGCGTCAAGCATGCTTTGTCTGGTTTGAATCGATTGTTTATTTTTCTTTGATCTGATAAGTGCCGTTCTCTTTGTTATAGGTGTTTACGTCACTCTAGACTGAAAATGCATTATTGTACTGTGTCATGCATTGTTTGTCGCATTCTGATAATAAGTGTTTACAACCTGTCACCGCTCGCAGCATGGCTTGCTTTTGTGCGCGTTACCGCCGCTTACAATAAAAAAAAAAGAGAGGAATTGTCTCATTAGCGAAATAATGGCAAGAGACTGCTATTTGTTGTTACTTACACTGCTGTTTTCTTTGATAATGATCAACAAGAACCAAATAATAGACTGTGTATGATAGATGTTCTGAACGAGAATTTAGCTAAAATTTTTCTCCGTTTAAAAATCTTTGCAGACATCTCTTTTGTACATTACATTCTGCACAGAAATTAGAGTCATCTTAGATTTTAAAATCTAGTCAATTGCCGTGCTTCATTTATGATTGTATCACTATTAGGCATAAGAATAATATGAATATAAATATGACATGATATGTATATTCTTCCGCATTTGCTGCTGTCTCACTCTAGTTTCGTAGGTTATTAGGCAGACAGGATTTAAATGAGATAGCAGCAAACATGAAAGAATACATGGCAAAATGTTTATATTCGTATTATTCTTATGTTAAAGAGAATACTGCATGTGATTCACAATTCATAAAAGTTCCTATTAGCAACCATCTCTTCTCACAGGTAGGAAAAAATTCAGAACGTAGAGTTGTCCATATTGACAAACATCCAAATAGTCATGCCAGTCGGATTTTCGTAGTACATTGAAATGCTGCTACATCCGAAGATGAACAACACTGAATTTGTATTTACTTCGTTGGATAATGTATGAAAATACAGTGGTCGAAACTCGGGGAGGAGTAAAAAGAAGCTCGTCTGACACCCTTTTTATTTTTTTTTATTTATTTACTGACGCAGAGGTTTTGGTGCCAGTATTTATCTTTGTGCCGGCAAAGCATGCCTGTGTAGCGCTACATATATTCGACGACAGAAGTTAGTTGTGGCGGCACCTACCAACATTTTTCAGAACTTCTGCTTACTTTGCACTCGATTCTAAGCCACAGGCGGTTTTTTGCATTACAAAAACTGGAAAAAAAGTGCAGCTTAGATTCGAGTAAATACGGTACATCTTTTATTATAATACTGTCATACTCAGCAACTTGACTCAAGGGATCTGATTGACTGTTACATCACAAGGGCCACTTGGATCCTATTATCCTGCACTAGTTTCCTTTTTTTGAAACTTACAACAACAAATCATCGAAGAATATGTGTATGTATCAATGTGACTGCTTAGGTTGCGTATGTATATCTTTTATTATAATACTGTCATGGAAAACAAATCTACTATTATAGCTAAAGATTATAATAAATCAACATTTTTACTGTTACATTATCACTGGCTATCAAATAATTAATACACCTTGAATTGCAGGATCCTTGTGTTTAGAAAAAATTAGTCTATAACAAAATAAATGAAGTAGAAGGAACTAACAATTGAAATTCCAGAAGTTAAGTGTGTAACACAGGGTGCAATAAGTAAGACTTTATACTGATGTAAATTCTGTGTGTTCTATATGACATAAAAATATATATAGAAGAAATGTTTCAAGGTCTATTACTTGTAGTCAGTCACTACTGACTGAGTTAAAAGTCCTATGGCAGTATAGCAGTGTGAGATAATGAATTCAGCAGAGTCCTATAGATCAGAGTGGCATCATACTACGACATTACTCTCAGGGTTTTTCTTCCTACTCCACATTTTGTGTATCCCATATGATGCAAACAGTTAAGATGCAGTAGTAAGTTTTGCCAGAGTGTGTGCCCTTAATGGCCATTAATTTTGAGCATGGCTCACTATAATCAATAGGGGTTGGCTGTACACCATTTTAACTTTAATATAAATTCCTTTTACTTTTCATTGAAGTGCAGCATATGCAAATGGTGACCACATACATTACTCATTGAATTTGGTAACAGTTGAGTATCTCTCAGCAGTGTAAAATATGGAATTAGTATAAGCAACACATAGCATTTACACCTGGCAGCATGCACTAAGTAATAAAATACAAGTCCTGCTACATGAAAATAACATCTGTGGCATACAAACCATCCATAACTTTACCAACTCCAGATGAAACAAAGATAAGAATACCTCAGCCAAGTTCTGTACACAAGATGACAGACAAAAGGCCACGAGCTCTGCCCTGGTTCGGTCACACGACCACAACCAAGGTTCAGTGCAGATACTTTCATCCTGATCACCATTTCTAGTTTTCACAGTAATTTCATGTAAATACTGATGATAAAACACACAAAAAATTTTGCAGTCATTTTACAACTCCTTAATAAACTCACTTATGCATTTTTCCAACAATTTTAAACAAAATCTCAAACATATAAATTGCCATATTGGCACTCAAGTCAAAACGCTAACTTGACCTAGTTTATAAATCAAATCTTTAATTAAATACACATCAAAAGTTATTGGAATGTAAAGTAGGAAACTCATTCTGATAAGATCATTTGTGTCTTTGTGGAGGATTCCATAATTATGGCACTTTTTACATAAATGAACTAAATTGTTTATAACCTTTTTTATATTTGTTTAGTAGAAAAATAATCTGTTCATTATATTGCAGGATTATTCCCTTTCATCTCGTGTATCACAAGTCTGACTTCTGTGATGGGGTTCAGTTGTTAGAATATACCATAAATCATAATGGTAATAATGTTAAAACTATTAAAGCTTGAGACATGGATTTGTGCTCAATGAGCTCATTGCACTGCTGTGGTGCCAAAACTATCGTTTATTTTCTCTAGCATGCATGTAACAAATTTTACATATTTTCATTGCAATTATATTAGTGACAATATTCCAAGTTACAAGTCCCTCCATCTTCGGTCATCCCAGGACCATGCCACCAGACCACACCCCTCTTTCTGCCTGGGAAAACCCAGATGATTGCCAGACCACACCCCTCTTTCTGCCTGGGAAAACCCAGATGACCGTTGGGCCTCATGACATGCTAGTCACCTATATTTGCACTTTGCTCACCGACCACAGACTGTCTGACAGCTGGCCACCCCAACAAACTTTTATCTTGACCCACAGCCAACCTGTCAGATTCAGTCCATCTTGCGACAGTCAAGCCAGCTACTTCTAATGTTTCAGTACTTAGACTTCATCCAATGGTGGTGATAAGACAGTGACTCAGAGTAGTTGATGCTGACCTGCTTGAGGTGACTACCTGAAAGGAAGTTACTTCCATCTGTTGTACAACCTGTTATACTGCAATTTTTGTAGTTCACCAGATGGCTGTCATCTGGCTGGTGGACATGTGCTGGAGTCAGTAAACTTGTAATATCCATACTCTCTGCTGTCAATATATCATTGTCCATTCACACCAAATATATGAGACCCTGAACTAGAGAGACAGGAACTTGCCCCCTAGATCCTCACATGCCATTACTCTCTTTGTCTTAAACTTTCATAACATTAACAGCCATCCACCCCTACTCCCTTTTTTTTAAAAAAAAAGAATTTCAGTATATGGAAGTTACTAAACTGCCCTAATTAAAATTACCAGACTAATGCTCCTTCCATTTCTATTAGTTACTAGTGAACGTATTGGATGTACATTATAAACTACTTTGCCCCCTCTCTCTGCCCGTCTCCTTCTCCCCCCTGTCTTTGTTCACCTCCTCTTGGTCTCTCTCTGTGCATCACCTTACCCCCCCGCCCCCCCCCCCCCCCCCACTCTGTCAGTCTCCTCTTCACCCCTCGTTACGTTTATTTTCTCTCTCTGCTGCAGCCTACCCCCCACCCTGTACTCTTATCCCTTTCTCTGACCTTGAGCCATGTTTATCCTCATTACAAATGAAACCTCAATTGGCAATTTAAGTTGCTTAAAATGAATAGATGAATTAGTTTGGGATCATTCATATAGAGGGTGTGAGAGAGAAATCTCCAACTACTGGGTCTGTGAGGATAGTAGCCTCAACAACCATATTTCATGCACTTTTAGTCTGCAAGTGGGTAGAATTAAATAAGTATTGGATGATTGAGATTCTGCAGTAGTACTCCAACCATAAGCCAATAAGCCATAGAAACAACTTTCTTGTCTTTTGTAAAATTGGTGCTGAGGAAGAAAACAAATCATCATAATGTCATGTATACAGTTTTTGTTTCAAATTATACATAAAGGGAAAAAGTATAAATGGCAAAAACAATTTGTGTAATGGTTTACATGCCGTGCTATCGTAGTTTGAACTGACTGTGAGAAAGAAAATGAAACCACATTTTTTGCCACACAGCACAGTATTTCTTTCCTGCATTCAGTTTTCACTGGAAACCAGTACACTGTCATATAAGAAAGTGCGTAGCCTATTTCTGTCTGAATGTTTATGAGTGGCTCGTGTAAAAACATGAAGTAAATCGGTCAAGGATTTTAGAGATTATTGGTAACAATGTTTACCCTTTATGTATAAAATATCTAGCCTGTGCTCTTCCGAATGTTCATTAGAGTATCACGTAAAAACCTGAAGTAAATTGGTAAAGATTTTTTAGAGATTTTTGGTGCAATGATCCCTCTTTATTTATTATGTATACACCAAAGCGCCAAAGAAACTGGTACAGGCATGTGTGTTCAAATATGGAGGAGAGGTGCGTAACAGGCAGAATACGGTGCTACAGTTGACAACACCTATACAACAAGTGTCTGGTGCAGTTGTTAGATTGGTTTCTTCATTTCTGCTGCTACACTGGCAGGTTATCAAGATTTACATGAGTTTGAACATGGTGTTAGAGTCAGCACATGAGCAGTGGGACACAGCACCTATGAGGTAGTGATGAAGTGGGGATTTTCCCATATGACCATTTCACAAGTGTACAGTGAATATCAGGAATCTAGAAAAACATCAAACCTCTGACATCACAAAAGATCCTGCAAGAATGGGACCAACAATGACTGAGGAGAATCGTTCAGCGTGACATAAGTACAACCCTTCCACAAAATGCTGCCAATTTCAATGCTGGGCCATCAACAAATGTCAGCGTGCAAACCTTTCAACAAAACATAATTGATAATGGCTTTCGGAGCCGAAGACCCACTCTTGTGCCCTTTATGACTGCACGACACAAAGCTTTACACCTTGCCTGGGACCATCAACACAGATATTGGACTATAGATTACTGGAAACATGTTGCCTCGTCAGACAAGTCTCGTTTCAAATTGTATCGAGCGGATGGACATGTATGGGTATGTAGACAACATCATGAATCCATGGACCCTGCATGTCAGCAGGGAACTATTCAAGCTGATGGAAGCTCCGTAATGGTGTGAGGCATCTGCAGTTGGAGTGATATGGGACCACTGACACATCTAGATAGATCCATTGTGTATTCCAACGGACTTGGGCAATTCCAACAGGACAGTGCAACACCCCATGTGCCCAGAATTGCTACAGAGTGGCACCATGAACACTTTTCTGCATTTAAACTCTTCCGCTGGCCACCAAACTCCCCAGAATGAACATTATTGAACATATCTGGGATGCCTTTTAGTGTGCTGTTCAGTAGAGATCTCCACCCCCTCGTACTCTTACTGATTTATGGACAGCCCTGCAGGATTCATGGTGTCAATTCCTTTCAGTACTACTTCAGATATTAGTAAAGTCCACGCGACATTGTTTTTTGTGTTGTGGCACTTCTACGTGTTTGTGGGGGCCCTACATGATATTAGGCAGGTGTACCAGTTTCTTTGGCTCTTAAGAGTGTGTGTGTGTGTGTGTGTGTGTGTGTGTGTGTGTGTGTGTAAATGTGCAGCCTATGACCTTCTGATTGTTCATTAGTGAAAATAATCAATTTTTGAAAATATAGTGTAAATGGATAAATAAAAAACCTACTCACCAAGCAGTTGCAGGAGAACACACGTATAAGTTATTAAAGTTTGCAAGCTTTTGGAGCTAGTGACTCCTTCTGCTTTTAGAAGCGTTAAAGAAGGAGGAGGATTGATGAATGAAAAGGGCTGGTGAGGTTTAGGAAAACGGGTAGAATTTGAAAAGTCACCCAGAAACCTGGTCCAGGGGTGACTTATTGATCCAGTAAATCTCCCCTGACCCAGTATTCTTGGTGACTTTTCTGAACTCTGCCCCTTTTCCTAAACCTCACCAGTCCTTTTCTTTCATCCCTCTTCCTTCCTCTTCAAATTTCCTGCCAGAAGAAGGAGTGACTGGCTCTGAAATCTTGTAAACTTTAATACATTCATATGCATGTTCTTCTGCTGCCACTTGGTGAGAAGTTTTTTTTATCTATCCAATTACATTGAATGTGTATCATGTAGAAATTTGATGTAAATCAATCAAAAACGTTTTGATATTTTTCATAATGTAAAAATGTGAAGTAAACTGGTCAA
Organism: Schistocerca piceifrons; assembly: GCF_021461385.2. Classification (NCBI taxonomy): domain Eukaryota; kingdom Metazoa; phylum Arthropoda; class Insecta; order Orthoptera; family Acrididae; genus Schistocerca; species Schistocerca piceifrons. The sequence continues at coordinate 663,585,743 of NC_060140.1, read as the reverse complement.
ATACTTTTTGAGATTTTAGGCAACAACATTAAATGACGACCTGTCCCTCCCTGCATGTTCGGGGGTTAGAATAGGCCCAAGGTATTCCTGCCTGTCAGATGAGGTAGTAGAAAGGAGTCTCCCACATTTCAGCCTAATACATTGTGGTCCCCTTTCAGGGTTTGACCTCCCACTTTCAAAATTCTACAGAAGTGTGGGCCATTTGGGGAAGGACGCCTTATGTGATGCACCTTATATCCATCGTGCGATTATACCTTCTGCATCTCTTATCATCATGGCCCTGGAACTCCACTCACAGCCCAGCTCTTTGGGTGAGGACACCTTATGGGGTACATCTTCTACTTCCATTGCTGCTGTCCTCTGTTGCCCCCATGACAATATTGGATTTCTCCACACCCAGTATCCAGCATGGTAGGCAGTCCATCATTGTCAGGTACTCTCTTGGTCATAGCCCCCTGACAACACAGGGATTGCACTGCTGACACCTGAGCTGCAAACTCCCCATATATGCCAAAGAGTAGATGCCCATTTTCTTGGGGCATCAGGACTCCAGGCAATGGCCATTGCGCCAGGTGGCCTTTGCTGTGGCTGGGTTTCACCTGTGGGGAGAGTCCCTAATCGGCGTGGGCGGCATCAGGGCAGATGACCTGCAATGAAGCGGACCATGTCATCTCTTGCTGGTGACTGAATGGTGCCAGCAGTCTCTAAGAAGGGCACAGTAGACTATAATGCTGACAGGTCTGACCATCAATTGTTCCCCTCCCTAGCTACACCATGGGAGGAATGGAGGACTATGGAAAAGAGAGAGCCTTATTTGCCAAGATATATATTCTGCAGCAGAACAGATGGAGACTTATTTTCTGGCTACAAAGCCTCTATTTTTTGTTGAGAACCAGGAGGACAAGTTTGGGGAAGTGGGTGCACTGTCCAAAACGAGAAATGGGTCAGTCTTGATTCAGACAACATCCCCAGCCTAGTCCCAGACAATGCTCACCTGTAACAAGCTGGGTGATATTCCCATTTCTGCAACCCCCCTCCCCATAAGAACCTAAGCATGGTCCAGGGTATTATTTTCCATCACGACCTTCTCTTACAGTCTCATGATGAGCTACGTACCAATTTAGAACGACAGGGTGTTCACTTCATCCGGAGCTCTATAGGGTACCAAAAGATAATAGGATTGCCACCAATGTCTACATCTTGGCCTTTTAAGTTGATACATTACCTGAAAAGGTCAAGGTGATGGTATACTGATGTGGCATAAAACCGTACATCCCTCCCCCTATACAGTGCTTTAAGTGCTAGAAATTTGGACACGTCTTCCTGATGCAATTCCAGCACCACATGTAGAGACTGTAGACGTCCACTGCATCTGAATACTCTGTGTACACCTCCTCGCACCTGTTTCATTTGTGGAGAGCACCACTTCCTCTGCTTGCTGGACTGCACAGTACTCGAAAAGTAGTGGAAAATTAGGGAGTACAAGTCCTTGGACTGGCTGACTTACCAAGAGGCTACACGGAAATATGAACGGTTGCACCCCATTCACTTGACATCTTCATATACTGCAAATACATAGGTGTCACGCTCACTAGCGGCGGTAGTTCCCACTTCTCTGCCTTGTACAGTGGGCCCTCACGGTCACCCAAATACATCTGCCCCCTTGGTGGCTGGGGGCACCTCTTCTTCCATTGCTCTCAAAGCACCTATTTTGGGAGCAATACCACCCCCCCCCCCCACCTTCCCCCCCCCCCAAACACTGGGGACATTGGTCCCCTCCCCCAACAGGGAAGCAACAGCCTCCTCCAGCTCCTCTCCCATGGAAGGGGTCCCATGGGACTCTCCATTATGAGGTCTCCACCAATGCAAAAGCAGACACTCACCAGTGGCTGAAGGAACCACAAGCTGCTGGACAAAGGGCTTCACAGTCTTCCTCAGTACCTGAAGGCACTTCAGACAAATCCTTCCAGCAAGTTCCTAAAGAGAAGCAAGGGGACAAGCAGACAAAGAAGACACCTCCTCAAAAACAGGGAACTCCAGTGGCGCCAATACCATCACAGTATAGTGTCTGAGAACGAGGTGGAGATTTTAGTGCTGCCCCCCCCCCCCCCTCCCCCACACACACACCAAGGACCTGGATCTCGCCGATGCATCAGCTGCAATGGAAGTGGATACAAATACTCAACAGGTGGCAAAAGGTGACTCGGAGGCATAAACTGCCTCCTAGGTCTGTTTATGCCTTCCCTGGCTACAGAAAGTGTCATCCTCCAGTGGAACTGGCTGAGTTACAACAACTTATTACAAAAATCATACTGACTGTAACAAGATGTCAGGTAGAGTATGTATCTATGTCCATACCTCTGTATATAGCACACCTGTACCCCTTCAAACACATTTAGAAACTGTGGCTGTCAGGGTGAGGACAATGCAGGAAATTGCCATCTGCAACATCTACCTTCCTCCAGATGGTGAAGTACCACACCCTGTATTGGTTGAGCTGATTTCCCAACTCCCCCCACCTTTTCTACTTCTGGGTGATTTTAATGCCCATAACCCTTTGTTGGTCAGAAACAAGATTTATGGCTGTGGGAAAGATGTTGATAATCTGCTAACTCGGCTTGACCTATGCCTCTGAAATACAGGCCCCCGCCCATTTCATTGTGGCACATAGCACATATTCGACCATTGATCTCCCCATTTACAGTCCTGGCCTTCTACTGTCTATCACTGGAGAGCTCATGATGACTTGTGTGGTAGTGACTACTTGCCACTCTTCCTGTCCCTCCGCCAGCATCATTCATGTGGGTGCTAGCCCAGATGGGCTCTTAGTGAGGGTGACTGGGATGCTTCCACATCCGCTACCACTACTGAATTTCTGTTGCATGGCAGCATCAATGAGGTGATCTAGACCATCACTACTACCATTGTTGCCACAGCTGAACTGGCAGTCCCTTGTTCCTCAAGTTGCTCCCTGCAGAAGTGTCTTTGTGATCGCCGGAAATCATTGTGGCCATTAGAGACCGTAGGTGGTCCCTCAAATGTCATAAGTACCACCTGTCCCTGGAGCACATCACTGCCTTCAAGCAGCTCTCTACCAAGGTCCATCTATTTGTCAAACGATGGAAGCATGAGTGTTGGGAACAATACGTCTCCACCATTGGAATATGAACCTCTCCTTCCCAGTCTTGGACCAAGCTCAGACACCTTTATGGATATCAGACCCCTGCAGGTATACCTGGAATTTCCACCCATGGAGCTGTGTTTACCAATCCAGGCATAATCCCAGAGCATCTTGCTGAGAATTATGCTCATACCACTGCATCTCAGAGTTACCACACTGTCTTTCATCTCCTAAAACAGCAGGTGGAACGACAACACCTATCTTCTGCTCCATGCCAACCTGAGCCACATAATGATTCCTTCAATGAGTGGGAATTTCTCAGTGCCCTTACCGGTTGTCCTGACACATGTCCTGGACTAGACTGCATTCATTTCCAAATGATTAAACAACTGTCAGCATATTACCAGCACCAACTCCTTGCTGTCTTCAACCACATCTGGAGCGATGGTGAATTCCCATCACAATGGCAAGAAAGTATCATTGGTCCAATGCTGAAACCTGGTAAGAACCCTCTTGATGTAGATAGCTATTGTCCTAGTAGCCTTACCAACATTCTGTGTGAGCTGCTCAAACATATGGTGAGTTGATGGTTGTGTTGGATCCTTGAATCTCAGCGCCTTCTGGCTCCATCCCAGGGCGGTTTTCACCAAGGTTGTCCAGCTTGATCTACCTGGAGTCTGCCATCCAAACAGTCTTTTCCTGGCGTCAACACCTTATTGCCATCTTTTTTTGACCTGATGAAACCTGTGATACCACTTGGTGACACCTCATCCTCTCTACTCTGCACAACTCCCTATTTTTATATGGAACTTTTTGTTGCTCCACACTTTCAGAGCTTTTGCCAGTGCTTCCCACAGTTATCCTCACATCCAAGAGAATGGGGTTCCACAGAGCTCTGTACTGAGCATCTCACTCTTTTTAATTGCCATTAATGGTCTTGCAGCAGCAGTGGGGTCCTCAGTATCCCCTTTCTTATATGCAGATGATTTTTGTATTTCCTTCTACTTGTAATGTCTCTTGCAGCAGTCTCTACGCGATATTTTCAGAAATTTTATAAATTATATAACTCAGTACATATCTCGAAATATCTCTTCTTATGTTACCGATTATCAATGCAAAGTAGTTTCAAGCCCAATTATTTCTTGGAGCGTCCATTTACTCCATGGAATAGCTTCTCTGCTATCTATGTTTTCTCTTATGAAAAGAATGAAGGACTTCTTGCCGATTAGTCGTGAAAGGAGGAGGATGTATATGTATGTATTGTTGAGCTAGTCGCCATCTTGATGAGATTCTGTATGAGAAGGAATTTAATACATGAACTAAACTAAAGTAAGTGTGTTCGCGTATTATTTAACTGATTATTATTGACAATGTCTGCTTACTACGCTGTGTTTTACGGGATCAGTGGGGAACGTCTGATTTACACTGGACGAACCTGCCATTTTGTATGCTCAAGATATCCAGTTACTTCAAATAAATAGGCTAACACGGTCTTACCAGCAGATCTCTGGTCTTCCCCATGTGATCACCGAAAGTTAATAATTATAACAAATGTTTCCAGGAGATCGACTGACAATTTTCGTCGCACCGAGACTTCGAAATTGCTTCACTGCCTTATGGAATTTAAGTTAAGCTCAATTTAATCAGGATAGAACAGTATTGAACTGTGTGAATGTGATAAGCCTGCTTTGTGAATGAAAATTCCCTTAACATACGCATGTTTTTACTATCCTGGTCAGTGAAGCTAAATCAGGCGGGTGTGAGAGAGGTTTTTAAATTTTAGATCTCACAAAAAATATTCTTATCTCTCTCTCTCTCTCTCTCTCTCTCTCTCTCTCCCTCTCTCTCTCTTCTATTGCTGTGGCTGAACATCGACTGCACCGAGCCATACAAATGGCACAGTCATGGGTCCTCTCATGGCTTTCAGTTTTCAGCCACCAATACTTGCATCATCATGCACTTCTTTTGTCATCATACTGTCCACCTGCATCCAGAACTTTACCTTGATGATCAACTACTTAATATCATGGAGACTTACAGCTTTTTGGGACTGGTCTTCGATGCCTGCTTAACTTGGCTTCCCCATCTTCGTCAGCTTTAGGAAAAGTGTTGGCAGCATCTTAATATTATTCATTGCCTGAGCCACACTGACAGACGTGCTGATTTCCCTACACTGCTGCAGTTGTACAATGCCCTTGTGCATCCCATCTTGACTCTGGGAGCCTGGTGTATGGTATAGCATCACCCTCAGTATTGTAGCTGCTGGATCATGTACACCACTGTGAAGTTCACTTGCGATGGGAGCTTTCTGAACAAGCCTGGTGAATAGCCTCTTCAATGAAGCTGGCGTTGCTCCAGTGCAGATCAGGTGACAACAACTGCTTGTCAGTTATACTGCCCACTTTCGTAGTTCACCTCACCATTCAAATTACCCCCTACTTTTCCCTAACACAGTGATCCATCTCCCATAACTGCTGCCCAGATTGGGGATTTCAATTGCAGTCCATGTCCAGTTGGCTCTTACTGAACTTGACACTTTCCCTATACCACCTTTCCTGTGGGTCCACTCATGTATGCCTCCTTGGGCCATGCCTTGGCCACACTTTCATCTGGGCCTGTTGCAAGGCCCAAAATGTTCAGTTCCATCTGAGGTCCTCCACCAGCAATTTTTCTGTACTCTCCGTGAGTTCAAGGGCTCAGAAATTGTCTACACCGATTGTTCGGGTCATGTTGACTTTGCTTATGCTCACATCGGACATACTGAACAGCACTCCTTACTGGATAGCTGCAGTGTTTTCACAGCAGAGTTGATAGCCATCTCTTCTGCTCTTGAGCATATCCGCTTCTGTGCGGGTGAGTCCTTCGTCATCTGTTGTGACTCCTTAAACAGTATACAAGCTCTCAACCAGTGCTTCCCTCACCATCCTATGGTAATGACTATCCAGGAATCTCTTTATGCCTACAGAAGCAGTGCATGTTCAGCGTCCTTCACATGGATCCCAGGACATGTCAGGATCCTGGGCAATGAACTTGCTGACAGACTGGCCAAACAGGCTACTAGTAAACCAACTCTGGACACATCAGCCCACCGGAGACTGATCTCCGATCGGTCTTACGCCTTAAAGTTTGCGGACCTGGGATACTGAATGGTGCACGCTCAGTACAACAAATAAACTATGTGTTGTCAAGTAGACAATGAATGTGTGGCGGTCATCCATGCGAGCCTTTCACAGGGACTCTGTTGTCCTTTGCCAGCTCCACATCGGCCATACATACCTGACTCATGTTCACCTCGTCCATCACGAGGACCCATCTCAGTGTTGCTGTGGTTCCCACTTGACTGTTGTCAACATCTCACTGAACTGACCAATTTTAGCTGCTCTGTGGTGGACTTTTAACCTTCCCACCACACTGCCAATGGTGTTGGGAGACAATGCCTCAACAGCTGATACAATTTTACATTTTATTTGTGAGGGGGTTTTTATGACAGAATCAAAGGGTGGGTATCTGGCCTTCTCTCCCTGGCCTCCCCCTTCCTCCATTTTAACTCTTCCTCACTCTTTCTTTGGTGTTTGTTCACTGTTGTGTTCGTCTTTTCCCTATCCATGTTCCTCTAGCCTTGGCTTTTAGGCTGGAGATTTTAGTGTGTTGCTTAGTGGCTGGCTCATCCTGTTTTATTCTTATAATTAGCCAGCACAGGCCATCTGCAGTGTTATTTTAATTCCTTCTACCACTTTTTTCCTTTCGGTGCATGTTTTCTCCTTTTGTCTTGCTTCTTTCATTTTCTCTTTCAGTGTGTTTCCCAGTTAGATTTCCGTCTTTCTTCCTTCCGAGACTTCTTTGGTTTTACTTCATGACCTGTTTGAATATGGAAAAATGGACTGATGACCATGCAGTTCGGTCCCTCTCTCTCCAAACCAACTAACCGACCGATGACTTGTTTTATATAGTAATATAGATTATGAGACGAACCATGTAAAATCAGTACATAGAAATAAATAAAAGGTCTTTAATAAAAATGGAACATGTAGCTTGTTGAAATGATTTTAGATGGTCCAACAACACTGTTTATTAGATTTCAAGAGGTGAAAGAAGGCTGATCCAGTGACTGAATGGAGAATGGCTAGATATGAAGGAGCAGCAGGAATGTTTGTAGCTACAGATGTAACGTTTGGAAAAACTGTGACCCACTGTAAGATGTCAGAAGATGATCATGGTTATTAAAATAAAAAAAAAAAATAAAATATTGCTGAAGTTACAGATTTGAATTTTTGCAGTATGTCTTGGTATCAATAAAATGATAATTTTGTATATATAGATTCTTTTTTGGTTTGCTTCCTCTTCGTTCCTCAATGGTGTGTTAAGTGTCTACACATGTGTCTAGCAACAGATACCAGTGACATGAATGTTAACTTCTAGTAGTGTATTGTCAGTTGTAATGAAAATGTATTTTTACGGTGACATAAGTTTATTTGTAACAATGTAAGCATCTTTTCTAAAAACTCATTGTGTATACTGTGTTTGTCTGAAGATTTACATTATGAGGCAAAGAGCATCTTTCGTAACTGTGTAATGGGTGAACAGTACCACTTAATAACTGTCTTATCCTTTCCAGCCTGTGAAGGCACCTGTACTGGACACTGGAAGTTCAGAAGAATTAATGGCAACTGTTCACTTTGCATATTCTGTCACACTCCTACAGCATGGCAGTGTCATTCATTGTGTTGTACCTGGAATACTTTGGTCTCAGGCCCGCAGTATGAAACCTACTTTTATGTTACATGGGGGTATGTAAATGATTTTATACTTTAGTTCCTAAAAATACAGTTAGTATGTATTGGAGCAAAAGAGATAAGTTCAGGCATATTACCTGTCTGAAAACTTTCTGAGTCAGTTAAATGCCCTTGCATCAATGATAAGAGTACATGTGAGAAAAAAAAGCATCTTTCAAATGGTTCTTATCTCTCTCTCTCTCTCTCTCTCTCTCTCTGTCTCTGTCTCTGTCTCTCTCACTCACTCACTCACTCTCACACACACACACACACACACACACACACACACACACACCTACACCAACACCTACCTTTATCCATATCCATAATTTATTTTATGCTGTATGTCATCATAATAAAGTTTGTGTGAAGTCACTGTAACTATATTATGTATAGTGTAATTAGATAGATAAAAAATTGACTCACCAATCGATGGCAGAAAAAGACATGTACAAAGGCAATTACATTTTCAAGCTTTCGGAGCCAGTGACTCCTTCTTCTGGGAGAAGGGTTGAAGGGGAAGGGCCAACCCGTGTGGCCGAGCGGTTCTGGGCACTATAGTCTGGAACTGCGCAACCACTACGGTCGCAGGTTCGAATCCTGCCTCGGGCATGGATGTGTGTGATGTCCTTAGGTTAGTTAGGTAGTAGTTCTAAGTTCTAGGGGACTGATGACCTCAGAAGTTAAGTCCCATAGTGCTCAGAGCCATTTGAACCATTTGAAGGGGAAGGGAGAGGTGAAGGAAAGGAACTGGTGAGGTTTATAAAATGAGGAGAGTTCAGAAAAATTACTCAGAATGGTGGGTCAAGGAAGACTTACCAGACGGGATGTAAAGGAAAGACTGATTGTGGGAGACTGCACCGGATGAGATTTTAAAACCTAAGAGCTTTAAGGTGGGAGTTAGGGTAATATACAAGACAGAGATTACTGCCAAAACATTGTGCATAAGTTAATAAGAGCAGAAAGATAAGTGCACATGTCATGCTGTAGAGCATGCTCTGCAACAGGAATTGTTGTTGCCAGTAAACACCCTCTGCCGATGCCTGCCATCCTAACTGATGACTTGATGGTAGTCATGGCAGTGTAAGAGATCAAACAGTGTTTGCATAATAGCTGGTGTACAACATGTGTTGTTGTACAGGTGGCTCTCGCTTTCAAAGAATGTTATGCCAGTTACAGGGCTGGTATACGTGGTGGTAGGAGGGTACATAGGGCAAGTCTTACACTGGGGATGGTCATGGGGTAGGAGCCATTGGTATGGAAATGGAGCAGAAGGAGAATAGATTCTGATAAAGATATTGCAGAGATTGGGAGGGTGACAAAAAGCTGTTCTAGGTGTGGTGGGCAAAACGTTGGACAGAGTCCTAGTCTTGTCGAAGTAGCAGATTAATGCATTCGAGACCAGAATAATACTGAGTGACAAGAGGTGTTCTTGTAAGTTATTTTTTGGAGGCACGAGCAGTACCAGGATTAGATGTGATGGCCTGGGAAATCTACTTTTGAGCTAGGCTGGTGAGGTAATTATGTACAGTGAAGGCCAAGATGAGAATTGTGGTATACTGCTGCAAACAGTCTGCATTGTAACAAATATTTTTGCCTCAAATGCAAGGGCTTTATGGGAGGGAACATACAACATGCAAAGGATGCCAAAATGTAAGTACTATTGTTGGTTAGTAGGTTTAATGTGAACAGAAGCGTGTAGTTAACCTTCGGTGAGTATGAGGTCAATATTGAGGAAAGTGACATGGGATTCGAAATAGGACCATATGAAATTTAATGAGTAGAATGTATTTAGAGGGTCCAAGACTTTAACAGGTCAACCTTACCACGAGTCCATAATGCAAAGATGTCATCAATATATCTAAACAAAGCCAGTGGGTGAAGGCTTATTCCAGGAAAACTCTCTGCAAGCAATCCATGAACAGGTTGGCATAGGAAGGAGCCATCATGGTTCCCATGGCTGTGCTCCTAATCTGTTTGTATGTCTACCTCTCAAAGGTAAAGTTGATTACATCTGGACTCTTTGGTGTGACATCATGTGTACTGGACTGCTGTTAAAGTTGCTTGTGAATATTTTGTAAAGTTTTAGTCTTCAGTTACTTATTCTAAAGTTTATTTGTGTTAACATTAGCTGTAAAAGTAGCTTATTAGTGTATTTTCATTTATCTCAGTCTTTCTTTCTGTGTTATTGATTCGAGTGGTCTGGTATTTGTGAGTGTGCTTACATTGTTCATCCAAGTCCCAGGACTCAGTGGTATGCTTACATTTTGTGGTGTACAGTTGCAGCTGTAGCGGTTCTAAACTTAAGTGCTGTCCAAGTTGTTTGTGCACTGTATTCGAATATTGAATGTAGTAGTTTTCAATCGTTCATCCAAGTATTAGCAGTAACATTTCGCGGTGTGCAGTTGCAGCTGGAATGGTTCTTCATTTAAGTTCTGACAAAGTTGATTGTGCACTGTTATGTAGTTATTAAATTTAGTAGTTTTCAATGGTTCCTCATGCTGTTTGTGGCAAAATAACAGTTTAATAAACTTTTGGAAATATTTGCCCACTGTGTTTTTTAGTGTTGTCTGTGTGTTGAAGTCATTTAGTAAATTTTGTGTGCTAATTTTCAGCAAATGCTTCTTATTGTTTCTATTGAAATACTTCAGTAAAATTTTCATTCACTATTTTAATTTCATTGAGTCTTCCAGGGACCATTTGAATTTTTGGTTTTAGTTAACAAATTGTATGAAGTTTTGGTGGTATAGGTATTAGTTGGGGTTTAGTAGTTAGATTAGATTAGATTAATACTTGTTCCATAGATCATGAATAAGACACTTCGTAATGATGTGGAACGTGTCAGGTTAATAAAAGATGTCTGTACAAGATATTACATTACACAAAATATTGCATGACACTAATGTTTAAGTAGTTTTTTTTTTCCTTAATTTATATCTAAAAATTCAGCCAATGAGTAGAAGGAGTTGTCATCTAGAAATTCTTTTAATTTATTTTTAAATGTTGGTTGGCTATCTGTCAGGCTTTTGATGCTGTTTGGTAGGTGACCAAAGACTTTTGTGGCAGCATAATTTACCCCTTTCTGTGCCAAAGTCAGATTTAACCCTGCATAGTGAAGATCATCCTTTCTCCTGGTGTTATAGCTATGCACACTGCTATTACTTTTGAACTAGGTTGGATTATTAACAACAAATTTCATAAGTGAATATATATACTGTGAGGTTACTGTGAAGATCCCTAGATCCTTAAGTAGATGTCTGCAGGATGACCGTGGGTGGGCTCCAGCAATTATTCTGATTACACATTTTTGAGCAATGAATACTTTTCTACTCAACGATGAATTACCCCAGAATATGATGCCATACGAAAGAAGTGAATGAAAGTAGGCATAGTAAGCTAATTTACTGAGATTCGTATCACCGAACTTTGCAATAACCCTAATAGCATACGTAGCTGAGCTCAGACGTTTCAACAGACCATCAATGTGTTGCTTCCAGTTTAACTTCTCATCAATGGACACACCTAAAAATTTTGAAAATTCTACCTTAGCTACAGACTTCTGTTCAAAGTCTATATTTATTACTGGAGTTGTGCCATTTACTGTACGGAACTGTATATATTGTGTTTTATCAAAATTTAAAGAGAGTCCGTTTGCTGAGAACCACTTAATAATTTTGTGAAAAACATCATTTACAATTACATCACTTAGTTCTTGGTTTTTGGATGGTATTACTATACTTGTATCATCAGCAGAAAGAACTAACTTTGCATCTTCATCAATGTGGGATGGTAAGTCATTAATGTATATCAAGAACAGTAAAGGACCTAAGACCGAACCCTGTGGGACCCCGTACTTGATAGCCCCCCCAGTTTGAGGAAGCAGCTGTTGTTTTAACATTACATAAACCACTTATTTCAACTTTCTGCATTCTTCCAGTTAAGTATGAATTAAACCATTTGTGCACCGCCCCCCTCATACCATAATGATGTAGCTTATCTAAAAGAATTCCATGATTTACACAGTCAAAGGCCTTTGAGAGATCACAAAAAATACCAATGGGTAGTATTAATAAAAGTTGTTGCTTTCTTAGTAGAGAGAGAATTCGGAGATCACTATTGTTAGTTTTTTAAATAGCTGTTGTAATTGAATGTAGGTAACACAGATGTTTAGTTTTTTCAGTAACTGTTAAAATTTTACTATTAGTGAGAAGTGTGGACTTTATCGTAGGTTTGCGAGTAGTGGGTTACAGTGTGGTATTTGTTCAAAGTATTTTCATTATGGGGAATACAGTGGGGAGGCCAGTGGGCACTCTAGTGAGGTCCTCTCCTGAGAATGCAGAATCTGTAGCAGAAATAAGCTGATAGAGGAGCAGGAGCTTAAGATCTGTGACATTCAGGTGCAGTTACAAGATGCAAAGGAGGAATTAGATAGGTTGAAGAGGGTGAAGGGTGCTGGAGAATGGGAACTGGCAGTTGGTAAGAATGCAGCTAGGAGAAGGAGATATTCAAACAGTTGTACTTTGCGTGTATGCAACGGATTTGACCAACTGTCAGAGTTGAGTGGAGAGGAGCCTCTTGTTGATGTAGGTGTAGGAAACATGCAGCAGTCATCAGCTATTAGGAAACCTAAGTCAGTTGCAAATGCTAACAGAAAGAAGAAGTTCTGCTGCAAGGTAGTTCACTTGGTAGAGGTGTGGGCCAGCAGTTGCAGGAAGTATTGAGGACTGAGTACCAGGTCACCAGCATTGTGAAGCCTAGTGCAGAGTTGGCTCAGGTGACTGACAGCATAGGAGAGTTATGTAGGAATTTTCCAAAAGAGGATCAGGTAGTGATAGTGGGTGGAGCAGGGAACGGTCTTGGTAGGGACAGGGAATATGATGTAGATGGTAACCTGGTAAAGATAGCTACTCACACTGGTGGCACTAATGTGCACATCATGCAATTGTTTCAACACCATGAGCCCTCATCTTACTGCTGCTGGTAGGCCTGTTAACAGGGGGATGGAGAAGGGAGGAGGAGGAGATAAGTGTTTAACATCCCGTCGACAATGAGGTCATTAGAGATGGAGCACAAGTCGGATGAGAGAAGGATGGGGAAGGAAATCGGCCATGCCCTTTCAAAGGAACCATCCCGGCATTTGCCTGAAATAATTTATGAGAATCATGGAAACTCTTAATCAGGATGGCCAGAGACGGGTTTGAACTGCCGTCCTGAATGCGAGTCCAGTGTGCTAACCACTGCACCACCTCGCTTGGTATGTGGCTGGAGAAGGTACTGATGGCAGAGGGCATGGCTGACATTGCGGTGATGTCAGTTGACTCTATCAATACATTGGGTTTCACTAGGTATGGCCTGCACTTCAATAGGTATGGGAAGGAGAGGCTGGAAAAGCTTATAGGCGACATTGTAGTAGGTGGTGGTTTCATCACTCATGGGAAAATTCCTGCAGTAGTTGGTGTTAGAGCTGCGCCTTTTTTAGACCGAAGTCAGCAGATAGGTATACCTGCGTAAAGGAAGTCCCTCTAACAAAGGAATCAGTTTCAGAGGTGGTCACTTACCCAAGAAGAGAAGGAATTAGCATATTTCAGCAATATATAAAAGGTATAAGAGATAAAGTTAGTGAACTGCTTATAGATGTTGACTTTGACCTTATTGGTTTATTGGAGCACACTTAAATAATTCGACAATTCAGAGGCTTCCTTTACCAGGATACATATTACCTGGCTGTTTTTGAAGGAGTTCTTTGCAGAGTGGGGGAGTGGCCATTTACGAAAAAACAGTATTCCATTTGAGTCCGTAGACATATCACGACACTGCACTGAACAGGTATTTGAATCTTGTGCAGGGGCAGTTGAATTTAGTGAAACTAAACTTCTAATTGTTGTTGGTACTAGGTCCCGTAACTCTGACTTCAGAGCATTTCTGCTCAAGCTAGAGAGGGTTCTTGGTTCACTTTATAGGAAGACCAAAAATTAGTTATATTTGGTGACTTCAGTATTAATTTTGTATGTGATTGTGCAAGGAAACATATGTTGGTAGATCTCCTAAGCTCATATGATCTGATGCATACTGTGTTTTTTATCCAACCAGGGTGCAGGGGAACAGTAGCACAACTATAGACAATATTTTTATTCATTCTTCATTACTAGGTGGGCATTCTGTTAGTAAATGGATGAATGGCCTTTCAGACCATGATGCACAAATTTTAACACCAAAAGGCTTTTGTACTCAAACAAATGTTATATGTAATTACAAAATATGTAGAACAACTAATCCAATAACAATAGAGAGTATTTTAAACCTCACTAAAGAACAAGAGTGGCAGGATTTTTATAGTTCTGATGAAATAGAAGGCAAATATAATGCTTTCCACAACACATTTCTCATGCTCTTTGAGAGTTTATTTCTTTTAGAACATTCTAAACAGGATACTAGTAGTAAAAGGCAGTGTGGGTGGGTGACTAGTGGGATAAGGATATCATGTAGAACAAAGTGGAGATTATATCAAAATGTTTGAAGTAGTCAAATCAAGCTACAGTAGCCCATTACAAACTATGTTGTAAGGTGCTTAAAATGATATTAGGAAGGCAAAATGTAAGTGGTATGCAAATAGATTAGCTAATTCACAGGATAAAATTAAAACTGTATGGTCAGTTGTGAAGGAAGTGTCTGGTCAACAGCACAAGGTGATTGATATAAAGTCAGTTCGCAGTAAAAATATTGCTGTTACTGATAAGTCAGATATATGTACAGTATTTAACAATCATTTTTGAGCATTGCTGGTGAATGAAATAATAGCTTAGTTTCTACAGGGAATCATGTAACACCATTTCCTGAATGATTTAATTACTCAGTAGTAAAACTGCTTTATAAAAATGGAGGAAGGGGTACTGTAGACAATTTGGACCTATTTCTATGCCATCAGTGCTAAAGTTATTGAAAAGGCTTTGTATGTAAGGGTAATTGTTCATTTTGTATCACATAATTTGCTATCAAATGTACAGTTCAGCTTCGGAAGTGGTTTAACAACTGAAAATGCTATATTCTCATTTCTCTGTGAGGTACTGGATGGATTAAACACAACGTTTTTGCTTTAACTAAGGCATTTGATTGTGTTGATCACAAAATATTTCTCCAAAAGTAGGACCATTATGGAATACGGGGAGTAACTTGCAATTACTTTACCTCTTACTTTAACCACAGACAGCAAAAGGTCATTATTCACAGGACTGAGAATGGCTGTGGTGTGGGGCCTGAGTGGGGCATGGTGAAATAGGGAGTGGGGGGTGGGGGGGGGCAGGGGTCAGTGTTGGGGCCATCCCTGTTCCTTATTTATATAAATGATATGCCCTCTACTATTACAGGTAATTCTAAAATCTTTCTGTTTGCTGATGACACTAGCTTGGTGGTAAAGGAAGTTGTGTGCAACATTGGCTCTGTTTCAAGTAGTGCAATTTGTGGCAGAATTTCATGGCTTGTAGAAAATGAACTAATGTTGAATCACAGTAAGACTCAGTTTTATGGCTTCTAACACACAATTCAATGAAACCCAACATTTTAATTCCACAAAATGTGCATATGATTAGTGAAACTGAAAAGTTCAAATTTCTAGGTGTTCAGATAGATAGTAAACTGTAGTGGAAAGTTCACGTTCAGAATCTTCTTCAAAGACTTAATGCTGCCATTTTTACTATTCAAATGGTATCTAACATAAGTGATCATTCGACATGAAAATTAGTCTACTTTTCTTATTTTTATTCGCTTATGTCATATGATACAAAATTTTGGGGTACCCCTTCGCATTCTCTAAGGATATTTCTGGCTCAGAATGGGCAGTTTGGGCAATAAGTGTGTGTGTGTATTCTTTACTGTTGTTTCTTGTTATTAATATGAGTAGCAGCTTACACCCTATTAATGTTGTTGTTGTTGTTGTTGTTGTTGTTGTTGTTGCTGCTGTTGTGGTCTTCAGTCCAGAGACTGGTTTGATGCAGCTCTTCATGCTACTCTATCCTGTGAAAGCTGCTTCATCTCCCAGTACCTACTGCAACCTACATCTTTCTGAATCTTCTTAGTGTATTCATCTCTTGGTCTCCCTCTATGATTTTTACCCTCCATGCTGCACTCCAATACTAAATTGGTGATCCCTTGATGCCTCAGAACATGTCCAACCAATCGATCCCTTCTTCTAGTCAAATTGTGATACAAATTTCTCTTCTCCCCAGTTCTATTCAATGCCTCCTCATTAGTTATGTGATCTACCAATCTAATCTTCAACATACTTGTGTAGCACCACATTTCGAAAGCTTCTATTCTCTTCTTGTCCAAACTATTTATCATCCATGTTTCACTTCCATACATGGCTACACTCCATACAAATACTTTCAGAAACGTCTTCCTTAAATCTATGTTAGCAAATTTCTCTTCTTCAGAAACGCTTTCCTTGCCATTGCCAGTCTACATTTTATATCCTCTCTACTTCGACCGTCATCAGTTATTTTGCTCCCCAAATAGCAAAACTCCTTTACTACTTTAAGTGTCTCATTTCCTAATATAATTCCCTCAGCATCACCTGACTTAATTTGACTACATTCCATTATCTTCATTTTGCTTTTGTTGATGTTCATCTTATATCCTCCTTTCAAGACACTGTCCGTTCCATTCAACTGTTCTTCCACATCCTTTGCAGTCTCTGATAGAATTACAATGTCATCAGTGAACCTCAATGTTTTTATTTCTTTCCATGGATTTTAATTACTACTCTGAATTTTTGTTTTGTTTCCTTTACTGCTTGCTCAATATACAGATTGAATAACATCGGGGATAGGCTACAACCCTGTCTCACTCCCTTCCCAACCACTGCTTCCCTGTCATGCCCTTTGACTCTTATAACTGCCACCTGGTTTCTGTACAAACTGTAAATAGCTTTTCACTCCCTGTATTTGGCCCCTGCCACCTTCAGAATTTGAAAGAGAGCATTCCAGTCAACATTGTCAAAAGCTTTCTCTAAGTCTACAAATCCTAAAAATGTAGGTTTGCCTTTCCTTAATCTATCTTTGAAGATAAAGTCATAGGTTCAGTATTGCCTCACGTGTTCCAACATTTCTACGGAATCCAGACTGATCTTCCCCAAGGTCGGTTTCTACCAGTATTTCCATTTGTCTGTAAATAATTGTGGTAGTATTTTGCAGCTGTGACTTATTAAACTGATAGTTCAGTAATTTTCACATCTGTCAACACCTGCTTTCTTTGGGATTGGAATTATTATATTCTTCTTGCAGTCTGAGGGTATTTCACCTGTCTCATACATTTTGCTCACAAGATGGTAGAGTTTTTTCAGGGCTGGTTCTCCCAAGGCTGTCAGTAGTTCTAATGGAATGTTGTCTACTCCAGGGACCTTGTTTTGACTTAGTCTTTCAGTGCTCTGTCAAACTCTTCACACAGTATCATATCTCCCATTTCATCTTCATCTACATCCTCTTCAATTCCATAATATTGTCCTTAAGTACATTGCCCTTGTATAGACCCTCTACAGGGTGTTACAGAAAGGTACGGCCAAACTTTCAGGAAACATTCCTCACACACAAAGAAAGAAAATATGTTATGTGGACATGTGTCCAGCAACGCTTACTTTCCATGTTAGAGCTCATTTTATTAATTCTCTTCAAATCACCTTAATCATGGAATGGAAACACACAGCAACAGAATGTACCAGCGTGATTTCAAACACTTTGTTACAGGAAATGTTCAAAATGTCCTCCGTTAGCGAGGATACATGCATCCACCCTCCGTCGCATGGAATCCCTGATGCACTGATGCAGGCCTGGAGAATGGTGTATTGTATCACAGCCGTCCACAATACGAGCACGAAGAGTCTCTTCATTTGGTACTGGGGTTGCGTAGACAAGAGCTTTCAAATGCCCACATAAATGAAAGTCAAGAGGGTTGAGGTCAGGAGAGCATGGAGGCCATGGAATTGGTCCGCCTCTACGAGTCCATCGGTCACCGAATCTGTTGTTGAGATGTGTATGAACACTTCGACTGAAATGTGCAGGAGCTCCATCGTGCATGAACCACATGTTGTGTCGTACTTGTAAAGGCACATGTTCTAGCAGCACAGGTAGAGTATCCCGTATGAAATCGTGACAACGTGGTCCATTGAGCGTAGGTGGAAGAACATGGGGCCCAATCAAGACATCACCAACAACGTCTGCCCAAACGCTCACAGAAAATCTGTGTTGATGACGTGATTGCACAATTGCGTGCGGATTCTCGTCAGCCCACACATGTTGATTGTGAAAATTTACAATTTGATCACGTTGGAATGAAGCCTCATCCGTAAAGAGAACATTTGCACTGAAATGAGGATTGACACATTGTTGGATGAACCATTCGCAGAAGTGTACCCGTGGAGGCCAGTCAGCTGCTGATCGTGCCTGCACACACTGTACATGGTACGGAAACAACTGGTTCTCCCGTAGCACTCTCCATACAGTGACGTGGTTAACGTTACCTTGTACAGCAGCAACTTCTCTGACGCTCACATTAGGGTTATCGTCAACAGCACGAAGAATTGCTTCGTCCATTGCAGGTGTCCTCGTCGTTCTAGGTCTTCCCCAGTCGCGAGTCATAGGCTGGAATGTTCCGTGCTCCCTAAGATGCCGATCAATTGCTTCAAACGTCTTCCTGTCGGGACACCTTCGTTCTGGAAATCCGTCTTGATACAAATGTACCGCGCCACGGCTATTGCCCCGTGCTAATCCATACATCAAATGGGCATCTGCCAACTCCGCATTTGTAAACATTGCACTGACTGCGAAACCACGTTCGTGATGAACACTAACCTGTTGATGCTACGTACTGATGTGCTTGATGCTAGTACTGTAGAGCAATGAGTCGCATGTCAACACAAGCGCCGAAGTCAACATTACCTTCCTTCAATTGGGCCAACTGGCGGTGAATCGAGGAAGTACAGTACATACTAACGAAATTAAAATGAGCTCTAACATGGAAATTAAGCGTTTTCGGACACATGACCACATAACATCTTTTCTTTATTTGTGTGTGAGGAATGTTTCCTGAAAGTTTGGCTGTACCTTTTTGTAACACTCTGTATATACTCCTTCCACCTTTCTGTTTTCCTTTCTTTGCTTAGAACTGGGTTTCCATCTGAGATCTTGATATTCATACAAGCTGTTTGTAGTAGCTTACCCTCATTCCTATTTTTTTATTCATTATTAAACCTACTCCCTCATTTCCCCTATTTGATATTGCATTTATAACCCTGTAGTCACCTGACTAGAAGTCTTGTTCCTCCTGTCACTGAACTTCACTAATTGACACAATATCTAACTTTAACCCCATTTCCCTTTTTAAATTTTCTAACCTACGTGCCCGATTAAGGGATCTGACATTCCACGTTTCTGATAACGATGTCCTCCTGAGTAGTTCCCACCCAGAGATCTGAGTGGGGGACTATTTTACCTCCGGAATATTTTACCCAAGAGGATGCCATCATCATTTAACCATACAGTAAAGCTGCATGCCCTCAGGAAAAATTACGTCTGTAGTTTCCCCTTGCTTTCAGCCATTCGCAGTACCAGCACAGCAAGGACGTTTCGGTTAGTGTTACAAGGCCAGATCAGTCAATCATCCAGACTGTTGACCCTATAACTACTGAAAAGGCTGCTGCCCCTTTTCAGGAATCACATGTTTTGTCTGGCCTCTCAACAAATACCTCTCTGTTGTGGTTGCGCCTACAGTACAGCTATCTGTATTGCTGAGGCACGCAAGCCTCCCCACCTGTGGCAAGGTTGATGGTTCACGGGGGGCACTCAGTTAATACTATGCAGAAATCCGGTCTGCATTTAGATTGCACTTCCTTGACTCTTGTGCAGAAAGGTGTGCAGTATACTGTTGCATCCATTTTCAGTAAGATGCCACAAGGGTTCAAAAACCTTAGTAGTAATCCATGCACTTTTAAATTGAAACTGAAGAAACTTCCTGGCAGATTAAAACTGTGTGCCAAACCAAGACTCGAACTTGGGACCTTTGCCTTTCACGGGCAATTGCTGTAGCAACTGAGCAACCCAAGCATGACTCATGCCCCGTCCTCACAGCTTTACTTCTGCCAGTACCTCGTCTCCTACCTTCCAAACTTCTTGAAACTGAAGAGTTTCCTCGTGGGTCACTCCTTCTCTTCTGTTGAGGAGTTCCCTGAAAAATGAAGTTGATTCCTATGTTATATTGTTGATTGCGTTTACTTAAACTTATGGCGTGTTTTTTGGGTTTATATACATTTTATTTTGTCTGTTATTAGTTTTATGTTGTAATTTCATGTACTGACACATTCCATGACCTTGGAAATTTGCTCCTCAATTTGGTCCTACAGAACTAGATATGTAAAATAAATAAAAAATAATAAATTGTTAAGATGAGCAGAAATGTTGTCATAGGTTTTGGAATCAGATGGGCACTGACTGAGGAAATGTTCAACTGCCTACAGACCAGGTACATGGGGGCTGTTGTTATAGAGGGACGTGGCTTCTATGGTGACGAGCATCATGTGTGGTGGGAATGGGACAGGCACATATTTTAGACAATCTAGGAAATGGGAGGTGTCTTTAGCGTAGGGGGGAAGTGTTTGTACTGTAGGTTGCAGGTATTGATCAACTTAGGCAGATATATATTCAGTGTGTGCTTTGAAGCCAGAGACTGTGGGGTGGCTAGAGTGATTTGGTTTGTGAATCTTAGGAACAAGGTGAAAGGTGGGGATATGTGGTTTGAGTGAGTAAGAAGTTCTGTTGATTGAAGTGTTAGTCCTTGTGAGGGGACTGAGGTTTTAAGGAGTGGCTGCAGGTTAGTTTGTATCACGGGGATGAGATCTTGATGCCAGATGCTGTAGGTAGAAGCATCATACAGCTGGCGTAGACCTTTGTTTACATACTCCCGTCAGTCAGGTACCACGGTCTGGCTGCTTGAAGGATAAGGAAGCAGTCATCAGTTTTTAGGAAACAAAGAGTGTGGAGTTCTGCAGAGTACAGATTGGGATCATGTTGTCAGTACTTAAGGAAGGGTTCTGATGCAATGCTGGATGTAAGGAATTCTTGGAGTGTTTGTATGGTATGATTTTGTAGTGGCGGTGGGTTCTGGGTGACTTTATGAATACTCCCCATTTTCAAAACCTCACCAGTCCTTTTCCTTCACCACTCTTCTTTCCTTTTCAACCCTTCTACCAGAAGAAGGAGCCAATGCCTCCAAAAGCTTGCAAATTTAATTACCATTATATGTGTGTTCTCCTGCCACCACTTGGTGAGTAGATATTTTATCCATCCAGTTACATTACATTTTTAAAAATTGATTATTTTTGTTGATATAACTATATGTTGCTTCAAAACACATTGAAGTTGCCACAGTTTAGTTTAGTTTATTTAATTTCCAAATACAAAGC
The DNA here is from genome assembly GCF_021461385.2 of Schistocerca piceifrons. Taxonomy (NCBI): domain Eukaryota; kingdom Metazoa; phylum Arthropoda; class Insecta; order Orthoptera; family Acrididae; genus Schistocerca; species Schistocerca piceifrons. The sequence goes on along the minus strand of NC_060140.1, from coordinate 663,564,403 downwards.
CTGTAGACAAACCTTCAGAGAAGCGTTTAAGACATTAAAAGCACAGATGTATGTAGAACACATGAGGCAATCTAGCAATATTAGCAAAATAGCATGGAGTTTAGTAATAAGGAAAGCAGGGGAAGCGAGAATACTGTATGCAATAACATAATAATAAGAGACAATGAAAAATTGCTGAGTTACCCAAAGTAAGCATGTGAGAGAGTCATAGACCAATTTAGTAAGATGAGTAGGGAGGATGTGATTGATCCACCACAGGTGCTAAAGCCCACTAATGTCAGTAATTTATTCTTCCAGAGGTGAGTTACAGAACTGGAAATCCTGAAAACCTTTTCCAACTTAAAAGCAAGTTCATCCAGTGGCTGGGGTAACATCACACCCAAATTTATGAGAGAAAGCAGTAATGAATTAATAAAGCCACTACAACATTTAATAAACAGCTCTTTCAGTCAGTGGTCATTTCCTGACTTGTTAATATTCACTAAAATAAGAACAGTACACAAAAGGGAATAAATACCGATGGGCAAAATTATAGGCCTATTTCATTGACATCAGTACTCAGTAAGTTGTTGGAAAAGCTACTTCTTGATCAATTTGAGTCATTTTTCTGCAAGTATGATCTACTAAAAAGCTCTCGGCATGGTTTCAGGAAGGTCTACAATAACAGCTGTAGCTACATTTTTCAATTGGTGCTGGATAACCTCAATGATGTAAACAAAGTTATTAGCACCTTTTTAGAACTATCCAAGGCTTTTGACTATGTAAATCATTCCATTCTTCTATATAAATTAGAAACTTACGGAGTCAGAGAAGTGGCATTAGACTTGTTAAGATCATAACTTGCTGATGGGAGACAATGTGTTAAAGCTGTATCATACAGCTGGGGGACATACACAAACAGTAAAATCAATAAAATTCTCAACTGTGGAGTCCCTCAGGAAAGCATTATTGGGCCTTTTTTTGTAGAGTACAAGTAGCGACTGAACCCCAGAGGGGCGGCTACAGACAGCGTCTGACTCATGGTGAACGGCTGACTTTAGGCTGGGCATCCTACTGCCTGTGTGGAAACTACCACATTACATTCCCAAGCAGTACGTGGTATGTCTGTCCATGTGAAAGACTCCGAAGTTAAAACTTCCCCTCATTCGGATCTCCGGGAGGGGAACACATTGAGAGTAGACACATTTGAAAGGAAGAAAGGAACAGTGAAGGGAGGAAAGATACAGATTGGAACATGGAATGTGAGAACACTTCTGCAAGCAGGAAAGCTAGAGAATGCAAAACAGGAGATGAAAAGGAACAGATTAGATGCCCTCGGTTTGTGTGAAATGAGATGGGGAGATAGAAAGTGGAGATTATAAACTCTTTTACTCAGAGTAAATCAAGAGTGGTGAAAACGGAGTAGGAATATTGATAGGGCAAAAGTTGAAAAATAAGGTAATGAAGGTACAAAATATTGATGGAAGACTGATGATGATTCGACTAAAGGGTAGTTCAAAGGATTGGGTATTAATACAGGTATATATGCCAACCAGCCAGCACAGAGATGAGGAAGTGGAAGAATATTATGAGAAAATACAAGAACTCATCGAGAAAGAAAATAGAAATGCTTGCATTATCATCATGGGGGACTGCAATGCAGTGGTGGGTGAAGGAAGAGATGAAGATACAGTAGGAAAATTTGGATTAGGAATAAGAAATGAGAGAGGTGAATGACTAATTAGTTTTTGTAAATAAAATTCATTAACAGTGGGTAACACATTATTTGAACACCACAAAAGGAGACGTTACACATGGATATCAAATTTGAATAGGGAAAGATATCAGCTGGACTACATCCTGATACAAAAAAGGTTTAGGAACTGTTTGAAGAATGCTAAAGCTTATCCAGGAGTGGATATAAATTCAGACCACAACCTAGTAATGGGAGAAATACAAGTGAAGTTGAAAAAAGTCTGGAGAGGTAAAGCAAAGGAAAGACTAAATATAGAAAGACTCAAAGAGGTAGGAAAGGCATCAGATTTGGAGAACAGATTTATGGAAAAATGGCGAAAAGGTAGTGTTGATGAAAGTGTTAATGACAAGTGGATAAAAATGAGGGAAGGACTCATGGACTCTGCCAAAGAAGTACTAGGAATTAGAGTATCCCAAAGCACTAGGAAAGAATGGATAACAGAAAACATGTTGAAAAAGATGGAAGAGTGCAGAAAGTGGAAAAGTGTAGAAACTGAAGAAGGCAAAAAGAGGTACAGGAAACTGAATAATGAATTAAGAAGAGAAACTGAAGAAGCAAGAGAAAAATGGATGAAACAGAAATGCGACAAAATAGAGAAAATGGAGAGAGAGGGAAAGTATGAAACGATGTATAGACTGGCTAGTGAAATAGTTTTTGAACGTAAAAGAAAGAGGAATAACATGGAAATAGAAAGAGCAGAAGAACCACAGGAGGTTTTGAACAGATGGCAAGAATATATTGAATGTCTGTATAAGGGGGATGAAATGCAAAGCGAAATTAAGCAATATGTGCCGGAAGATGGAAAAGGATTTACCATCTTGGAAGCAGAAGTAGAAAAGGCACTGAAGGAGATGAAGAATAGGAAGGCATGTGGAATAGATGATTTGCCAGCAGAACTGTTGAAGAGTCTGGGAAACAAAGAAAGAAAAGAAATAGTCTACCTCTGTAACGAGATATATGACAAAGGGGAATGGCCTGAGGACTTTGCTGCAACAGTTATGATACGAATAGAGAAAAAGAGAAACGCTAAAAAATTTGAAGAGCACCGGACCATCAGTCTAATTTCTCATGCAGCTAAAGTCTTGCTGAGAGTGTTTTATAGAAGGTTATATGGCAAGCTGGAGAGAGGGATTGCAGAGGAGCAGTTTGGATTTAGATGAGGGAAAGGAACAAGAGATGCTTTGGCCTGCTAAGAACTATAGGGGAAAGATATATGGAATAGGGTAGAGAAATCTTTGCTGTTTTTATAGATTTAGAAAAGGCTTTTGATAGAGTTCAGTGGAACGTGAAGAGGAATGGAGTAGATTGGAAAGAACGACGACTGATATAGAATCTATATTTACACCAGAAAGTAAGGATAAGGATTGGAAATGAAATGTCAGAAGGAAGCAGCATTGGACGAGGTGTTAGACAAGGTTGTTGCCTTTCCCCACTGTTGTTTAACGTATACCTTGAAGAGATTATTGCGAAAAGCTTAGATGGGAAAAGAGGAATATTTATTGGTGGAGAGAGAATAGAATGTATAAGATTTGCTGATGACATGGTATTAGTGGCAGAAAGTGAGCAGACAGTGAATAACATGCTCAAAGATCTGAATGAAGCTTGTGTGGAATATAGGATGCAAATAAACACAGCAAAAACAAAGAGTATGGTCATCAGTACAAGACGCAGACTGTCCAATATTAAAATAGGACAATCTACCATTAGCCAAGTAAGTGAATTTAAATATCTCAGAAGCACAATAACTGAAGACTTGAGATGTCACCAGGAGGTGAAAACTCGAATTGCCATAGCGAAGAGGCATTCAACAGAAAGAGGACACTCTTATGTGGAAAATTAGATAAAGAACTAAGGAAAAGACTTGGCAAATGTTTTGTCTGGAGTGTGTCACCATATGGGGCAGAAACATGGACACTGAGACGAGAGGATGAAAAAAGGTTAGAAGCATTTGAGATGTGGATGTGGAGGAGAATGGAGAGAATAAGCTGGATGGAAAGAGTGAGTAATGAAAGAGTATTGGAAATGGTTGGTGAGAGAAGATGTCTGCTGAAGGTTGTAAGAGAAAGGAAAAAGAACTGGTTGGGACATTCATTGAGAAGGGAGTACTTGCTAGTAGATGCTTTGGAAGGATTGGTTTGTGGGAGAAGACTGAGAGGAAGAAGGAGATACAAGGTGATAGATGACATAAAGGGAAGAGGAAATTATGCAGACCTGAAGAGGATGGAAGAAGACCGGACAGACTGGAGAACTACCATGTGAAAACATGTCTTTAGGCAGAACACTGATGATGATGATTTGTTTATTGTGTACATCAATGATACGATAATTCCACAAAATTCAGACCTAGTAAATTATGCCTATGATACTTCCTTCATAAGCTGGGGCTCTAAAAAACAGTTAGCAGTGCAAAATAATACATTAGCCTCATCACAGAATATCCCACCAAAAACAAATTGGCACTAAATAAGGACAAGACAATTCTGATGGAGTTTCTGCTAAATTATAAATCAGGACAAATGGATACAAAGCTAGAGTATTCAGTTGAAACAACTGATAAATGTAAATTCTATGGTATTATAGTAGATAAACATCGTACATGGAAGGAGCACATCAGCTATATTTGTAAAAAAAAAAAATCACCTGTAACACATACCTGCTAAAACACCTTTCTAGCATAATAGAGCCATCTGTCTTAAGACAAATCTATTTTGAGATCATACATTCCCACCTACAATATGGTATCGAAATTTGGGGTGGGGCACCAGTGGTATTTCAGAGCCCAGAAAAGAACAATTAGGATAATAGCTAATATTAGAAAATGCCAGTCCTATAGAAAATACTTCATTATGTATAACATACTAACAATGTATTCATTGTATGCTCTCAGGACTATACTGTTTGTAAAGAAAATATGGAACATAGTATAACCAATAGTGAAATCCATGATTATAATACAAGAAAAAGAGGATTACCACATAAAATGTAGTAATAAAAGAGCAATAGATCATAGTCCATTTTCTGCTGGAAGACATTTTTATAACAGACTGCCAAATAATATAAAACTTTTAAATGGAAACATATTTAAGAGAGAATTAAAGCAACTGTTAATTGCTAAATGCTTGTACGCCATCAAGGATTTTTAATGTATGTTGTGTATAATTTATCTTTATTTCTAAACTCTTATTAATGTTCATATGTTTATAAACAACAGACTATGTCCATGACTGTAAAAGTTATCATGGGCAAATAAATCATTAATTATCATTAATATTATTATTATCATTTTGTATGATAAATTGTAATGATATGGATGAGTCATTTTACATCCACATTGCAAATTAATTTGTAAAAATGGCTACATGCTAAACATTTAGAAGGTCTCTTTTTATAAAATGTACAGATATGAGTTAGTAATTCATACCCACCACCTTTGACACATTACAATAACATAAATCTTCTACTGAATAGGGACTGTCAAGGAGTAACTGTACAGTTTGTTTTCAAATTTTATTTTTCTGTGAGTCAGATCATTTTATATCATTAGGTAAGTGATCAAAAATTTTTGTTGCATCATTGTGCATCCCTTTTTCTGCTATACAACCTTAATGTGGAGCAATGAATGTCTTTTTACTTCTGGTACTGTAATTATGTACATCATTGTTCCTTTTGAACTGCATTGGACTATTTACAACAAACTTCAAGAGGAAATAAATATTACTGTGAAGCAGTATTCGGAATACCCAACTCCTTAAACAGATGTCTACAAGATGATTGGGGGTGATCACCACATATTATTCTTACAGTACATTTTTGGCCAATGAAGACTTTCTGTCTTGAATATGAGTTACACCAGCACATTATTCCATATGACATTATTGACTGAAAATATGCAAAATATGTCAACTTGCTGATTTTTCTCTTCCCAAGAGTTGCAATGATTCTAAGTGTAAATGTGGCTCAGCTAAGTCATTAATGTAATATAAAAGCATATGTTAAATCTTAGGGCTGTATGAGTAGTTGAAACTAACAGGGTCATTAACTCAGGTAAACTGTAATTCTTCATTTGCATTTACTGTAGACAGTCACAGCAGGTGCTATACGATATAAAATTTACAGTTACAACACAGTGTCACAAAAAAAAAAAAAAAAGAAAGGAGGTTGGTACACCCATATTCTCAACATGCTTGCTCAAGGTGGATGGAGTACACAAAAATATCAGATGTGATGTTAGGATTTTGCATGTGTTGTTTACATGTGCATCTCACTGTAGATTTAATGTGGGTCATTGTGTTTGCTGTAGGCTATAGCTTCATTTGACCACAATGGTAGGAGAATTTCTGTGTCCAGAGGGCTTTGGGCATGTTGTAAAGCTATCCAGAGTTCAGAGGATAGAACTACATCATAAATCACAATCTATATCCAGGACAGCTCTGTTCTTCAGAACAACCAAAGTAGGAGGTGTCAGTGGGATCTTCCAACCAAATCAGAGTAGAGTAGGCCTCTGTAATGCATATTGGCTCTAGTTACATCTCAGTTATGCCCCTCCAAGTTGGTTCTCTGTGACCGGGCTAATTTCTTGTGAGCCGTGCGGTTTGAGGTGCCATATCACTGATTGCACTGCCCCTCCTGCCGGAGGTTCAAATCCTCCCTCAGGCATGGGTGTGTGTGTGTTGTTCTTAGCATAAGTTAGTTTAAGTAGTGTCTAAGTCTAGGGTCTGATTACCTCAGCAATTTGGACTTTCCCTTGTGAAGCGTTGTGGACTTGTTCTTTTACCACCAATGAGAGATTCTTGCACAGCACTATACTTGCTCTCCTAGCTTTACTTCAGTGTTGATCGGATCAAAAACATGGTTATTTGATTTGGCTTCATCTTTGTGGATTCTTTTCACAGCTACTGGGTTAGCTGTGTCAGTAGATAGCTTCAATGTAGTGCTGATCATGTCAGAATCATGATTATTTGCTTTGGCTTGACTTGTGTGGGTTCTTTTCACAGCTACTGGGTTAGCTTTCTCAGTAGCAAGACACTGCGATGCTGAGATGCTCCTCTTAGTACTGACCAAAGTGATGTATTGGTTAAGACAAGGGACTCTGTCAGGAATGTCAGTGTTAAACCCACATCTGGCCATCCAGATTTAGGTTTTCTGTGTCTCAACGAAATCACTTGAGGCAAATGCTGTGATGAGTTCTTTGGTTACGCACACATCCCATTTCCTTCCTGATGCTTGTCCTACCCGAGTAGGGGCTCCATCTGTAAAAATCTTCTTGTCAGAGAATGATATGATTATAATTGTTTTTCACCTTTTTTCCACCTTTTGACACTCTTAAGCCTTAAGATAGCTATTATGGCTGTAGCTCTAAGGAATGGGTAATTCCAATGTAATTGCAAGTGGCTTTGGTGAAACCTTGAGGATGTAGTTGGAGTACAGTAGGTATTGAGTGAGCATTGGAGGATGCAGTATGAGTCTGCATTTGGTGTCACAGTCAGTTCACTACAAGTAAATACACACTTATTGAATGCTGACATGGAAGCTGCCTCAACAGGGTTGACAGATTTGGAAGTATAGAGAACAGGCACAGGATGTTTAAGGACTTTAAATAATACATTTTTTGTGAGGGAAAGTGTATGTTCTTATTGCTTATCTTCCATTTCTCCTGATATCATGAGTATATGTCGATGTTACGAAAGATTTTCATTCTTATATGCTTCTTGTTGTTGTTGTTGTTGTTGTTGTTGTTGTTGTTGTCTTCAGTCCTGAGACTGGTTTGATGCAGCTTTCCATGCTACTCTATCTTGTGCAAGCTTCTTCATCACCCAGTACTTACTGCAACCTACATCCTTCTGAATCTGCTTAGTGTATTCATCTCTTGGTCTCCCTCTACGATTTTTACCCTCCACGCTGCCTTCAAATACTAAGTTGGTGATCCCTTGATGCCTCAGGACATGTCCTACCAATGTATCCCTTCTTCTAGTCAAGTTGTACCACAAACTCCTCTTCTCCCCAATTCTATGCAATACCTCCTCATTAGTTATGTCATCTACCCATCTAATCTTCAGCATTCTTGTTTAGCACCACATTTTGAAAGCTTCTATTCTCTTCTTGTCCAAACTAGTTATCGTCCATGTTTCACTTCCATACATGGCTACACTCCATACAAGTACTTTCAGAAATATCTTCCTGACACTTAAATCTATACTCGATGTTAACAAATTTCTCTTCTTCAGAATGCTTTCCTTGCCATAGCCAATCCACATTTTATATCCTCCCTACTTCGACAGTCATCAGTTATTTTGCTTCCCAAATAGCAAAACTCATTTACTACTATAAGTGTCTCATTTCCTAATCTAATTCCGTCGCATCACCCGAGTTAACTCGACTACATTCCATTATCCTCATTTTGCTTTTGTTGGTGTTCATCTTATATCCTCCTTTAAAGACACTTTCCATTCTGTTCAGCTGCTCTTCCAAGTCCTTTGCTGTCTCTGACAGAATTACAATGTCATCGGCGAACTTTAAAGTTTTTATTTCTTCTCCATGGATTTTAATACCTACTCCAAATGTTTCTTTTGTTCTCTTTACTGCTTGCTCAATGTGCAGATTGAATAACATCGGGGATAGGCTACAACCCTGTCTCACTCCCTTCCCAACCACTGCTTCCCTTTCATGTCCCTCAACTCTTATAACTGCCATCTGGTTTCTGTACAAATTGTAAATAGCCTTTCGCTCTCTGTATTTTACCCCTGCCACCTTTAGAATTTGAAAGAGAGTATTCCAGTCAACATTGTCAAAAGCTTTCTCTAAGTCTACAAATGCTAGAAATGTAGGTTTGCCTTTCCTTAATATATTTTCTAAGATAAGTCGTAGGGTCAGTATTGCCTCACGTGTTCCAACATTTCTGCGGAATCCAACCTGATCTTCGCCGAGGTCGGCTTCTACCAGTTTTTCCATTCGCCTGTAAAGAATGCTTCTATACTTACTCAATAATAATAAGAATTTATGATACATTACTTGGCTGTTACTACCTTTATCGTAGTCTTGGGCTCACTATTGTTTCTCATAAGCTAGAGAAGATCTAAACTATTAATTATGTGTAATAGACTACAACATTCAAATTCCAACCAGATAATAGGTTCAAGAAACCTATTCAGTATTTAATAGGTTCCACATAGGCCGTGGAGTATGCTGAAACCAGTGAAATAGTGTTTGCTTTACTGTAGTGATATTTTCCAAGTATTTTATAAGGTTAAGGGAATCACTATGAATTTTGATTTATTTAAAGTTTATTGAAGATTTGAAATACCCTTCAACAAATGAGAGTTCATATTAAAAATAGAATTTGAAAAAAATATATATATTTTTTCCAAGGCACTGTCATTTCCAATATGTGGAATCTAGAACACAGGACTCCTGATAATATTAGATAATGATGCTAGTTCCATTAACATCACAATAATAGCTCTTTCTTCTTGTTAAAGTAGATTTCTTCCGAGCAGCAATGTGTATATACAGTGGCAGTAGATGCTACTGTCACTGAATTTTGAAACACGAACAGCTCATAATAAAAATAATAATGTTGTTGTTGTGGTCTTCAGTCCTGAGACTGGTTTGATGCAGCTCTCCATGCTACTCTATCCTGTGCAAGCTTTTTCATCTCCCAGTACCTACTGCAACCTACATCCTTCTGAATCTGCTTGGTGTATTCATCTCTTGGTCTCCCTCTACGATTTTTACCCTCCACGCTGCCCTCCAATACTAAATTGGTGATCCCTTGATGCCTCAGAACATGTCCTACCAACCGATCCCTTCTTCTGGTCAAGTTGTGCCACAAACTTCTCTTCTCCCCAATCCTATTCAATACTTCCTCATTAGTTATGTGATCTACCGATCTAATCTTCAGCATTCTTCTATAGCACCACATTTCGAAAGCTTCTATTCTCTTCTTGTCCAAACTATTTATCGTCCATGTTTCACTTCCATACATGGCTACACTCCATATGAATACTTTCAGAAATGACTTCCTGACACTTAAATCAATACTGGATGTTAACAAATTTCTCTTCTTCAGGAACGCTTTCCTTGCCATTGCCAGCCTACATTTTATATCCTCTCTACTTCGACCATCATCAGTTATTTTGCTCCCCAAATAGCAAAACTCCTTAACTACTTTAAGTGCCTCATTTCCTAATCTAATTCCCTCAGCATCACCCGACTTAATTAGACTACATTCCATTATCCTTGTTTTGCTTTTGTTGACGTTCATCTTATATCCTCCTTTCAAGACACTGTCCATTCCATTCAACTGCTCTTCCAAGTCCTTTGCTGTCTCTGACAGAATTACAATGTCATCGGCGAACCTCAAAGTTTTTATTTCTTCTCCATGAATTTTAATACCTACTCCGAATTTTTCTTTTGTTTCCTTTACTGTTTGCTCAATATACAGATTGAACAACATCGGGGAGAGGCTACAACCCTGTCTTACTCCCTTCCCAACCACTGCTTCCCTTTCATGTCCCTCGACTCTTATAACTGCCATCTGGTTTCTGTACAAATTGTAAATAGCCTTTCGCTCCCTGTATTTTACCCCTGCCACCTTTAGAACTTGAAAGAGAGTATTCCAGTCAACATTGTCAAAAGCTTTCTCTAAGTCTACAAATGCTAGAAACGTAGGTTTACCTTTCCTTAATCTTTCTTCTAAGATAAGTCGTAAGGTCAGTATTGCCTCACGTGTTCCAGTGTTTCTACGGAATCCAAACTGATCTTCCCCGAGGTTGGCTTCTACTAGTTTTTCCATTCGTCTGTAGAGAATTCGTTTTAGTATTTTGCAGCTGTGACTTATTAAGCTGATAGATAATAATATTATGAAAATGATACATTGCTACTCACTATACAGGGGAAACATTGAGTTGCAGACAGGCACAACTAAAAGACTGCTATATATTTATATATATTTAAGCTTTCAGCCAAAAGGCCTTATTCTGATGTAGTAAACACACACACACACACACACACACACAAACACACACACACACACACACACACACACACACACACACACACACAAGTGCAAGTCACACACACGCATGTCCACTGTCTCTGGCTGCTGGAGCCAGACTGCAACTGCACCTGGTGGGAACAGCAATCTGACGTGCGTGGTAAGGGTAAGGAGGTGGCATTGGTCAGGGAGAAGGGGTCTGTAGGTTTCTCTTTTCTTTTCCTTTTTTTCTCCCTTTTTTCCCTTTTTTTGGTGGGGATGGGGGAGACAGAAAAGCAGAAGTAGAGAAGGGGGAAAAGACTAGCAAGTGCAGTGGTAGAATATAAGGTTGAGATGTGCTCGAGTGGGAGCAGGGAAGGGTGTGCCAGTGAGGTTATAGGAATGGAGAAAATATTGTAGGGCGAGTTCCCATCTGCACGATTCAGAAAAGTGGGTATCGATAGGAAAGATGTAGATGGCACAGGCTGTGAAGCAGTCATTAAAATGAATCACATAATGTTGGGAAGCATGTTCAGCAACTCGGTGGTCCAGCCATCTCCTGACCATGGTTTTTTGATGGCCATTCATGAGAACAGACATCTTGTTATTTGTCATGTTCACATTTAAAGCAGCACTGTGGTTGCAGCTTAGTTTGTAGATCTCACGGCTTCTGTCACAGGTAGCTCTGCCTTTTCTGTGAAACCAGCCATGTGTTCTACAAACTAAGCTGCAGTCACTGCTCAGTTTTCTATGTGCATATGACAATTAACATGCTGCCTTTCTGCATGAAGGTTCACCAACAAAATATGTCCAAGAGACAGCTGCACCACCCAATTACTGAATAATTTGCCCAACACAATGTGCTTCATTCACTTCAGTGACTGCTTTACACCCTTTGCCATCCAGATCCTTCCTACTAACACCAGATCTTCTGTATTGCACTGGTGGGAAGACTCCCTGTAATACTTCCTATGTTCCCATAACCCTGTGGCCTCCTCCTCACTAGTCCTTGAGCTCCACCTACCTATCCCCTCCCCTGCACCCACTCCAGCAATACACAGCCTTGTATTCCACCAACTCACCACTTGACCATTTTCCCAAACCTCTAATTCTCGCCTCCCCCCTCCCCCCACCATCTCTCCCAACCTCCTGACAGCCCCAAGCAGCCATACTCTGCCCCCACAAAGTCCCTGCACACTCACACAAGCAGCACTACACCTACCCCCACCCCAGCCCTGAGATCCCTCCTCCTCCCTGCCCCATGCTACCTCCTTACCCCCACTACCCATGCCAGATTACTGCTCCCAACAGATGCAATTGCAGTCCGTGGTGTGGTCACAGTGGCCAGAGACAGTGATGATGTTTGTGTGAGTTGCACTTGTGTGTGTGTGTGTGTGTGTGTGTGTGTGTGTGTGTGTGTTTTCTACTTCAAAAATGGTTCAAATGGCTCTGAGCACTATGGGACTCAACATCTGTGGTCATCAGTTCCCTAGAACTTAGAACTACTTAAACCTAGCTAACCTAAGGACATCGCACACATCCATGCTCGAGGCAGGATTCAGACCTGTGACCGTAGCGGTCACGCGGTTCCAGACTGACGTGCCTAGAACCGCACGGCCACACCGGCTGGCATTTTCTACTTCAGAGGAAGACGTTTTGACCAAAAGATCAAATATATAGCAGTCTTTTAGTTGTGCCTTTCTATGGCTCAACATCTCCTCTATATGGTGAGTAGCAATTTGTCCTTTACATAATGTTGTTGTTATTCAATCCTGGACTCACAGAATGAAACTAAAATATTTGCAGTAGATATGCTAAAAAGATTGTGTAATTTGCCTTCTGTGCACTAAGAACACAATGATTTCAGTAAAAGCAGCCAAGAACTCTCTTGAAATTGTCTATAGATGTTTGTTTAAATAAATGTGTAACAATCCGTTCAATGTCAAGAAGTCTCATCCTTATTGCCTTGCCTTCCATGAAATACACCAATAATCTTACCAGAGCCTTACAATATCCTATCCAGTTCATTCAGTAAAAGAAAGCTCCTTGCCATCTGCTCTTGTGACACTAGTAAAACTGTTAGCCAGCCATCAGCCAGCACTCTTATCCAGTATCACCCTGGCATTGAAAATTTCAACCACATCCTCCACCAGAGCTGTGCCCTGAGATGAAGGATTTCCTACCCAGAACCCTACCTACATCCCATAAAGTAGTGTTCTGCCACCCATCCAATCTACAGAATATCCTTGTCCATCCCTATTCCCTTTCTTTTCCCAACCCTGCACCCCATGGGTCCTTCCCATGTGGTCAGCCCAGGAACAAGACCTGTCCCATACTCTCACCAACCACCTGCCACCACTATCCAGTCACAGGCATTGCATAGCCAATAAAAGGCAGGGCCATGTGTGAAAGCAATGAGCTACGCTGCAATAACTATACAGCAATGTATGTGGGAGTGACAAGTAACCAGCTGTCTCCTCTCGAAAATGTAACCACCTAACTGTGGTAAACCACAAACTTGACCATCCAGTTGCCAAACATGCTGCTCACCACAGCATAAATGACTTTAACACCTGCTACACGATGCAGGCCATTTGGATACTTCCTTCCATCACGTTTCTCTAAACTATGCGGATGTGAATTGTCTATCCACTATATCCTGCACTCTCACAGTCCCCCCTGGCCTAAACCTCCACTAACCTGAGTATGTGTTCTTCCTCCTCATGCACTCATCTTCAGATTTCTCTGTTTTTCTCCCCTCCCATTTTGCCCTCAGCATTCCTCCCCCCCCCCCCCCCCTCCTTTTTCCTCTATCTCTTTATTCTGTATCCTCTGTACTCTTTTTGTTTTGTTGTGTGGCCACAGAGTCATTTGTCCAAAGTCCAGCCTCTTTCTCGCTATTCCCTCCTTGCATCCTTCCCTACCCTGTCTTCCCTTCCATGAGCATGGGCAACTGCTTTCAGTAATTAAGTATCAATTATCAGTCTTCCCATGACCACAGGAGATTGTGTTTGGATGTCTTGTGTGTGTGTGTGTGTGTGTGTGTGTGTGTGTGTGTGTGTACTTTAGCTACAGAAAGAGTTAGTGTTCAAAAACTAGTGTGAATGCTGTTTTCTGTTATGTGTTTCTGTGCTCCACATATCAATCCACTATACAGTAGTGGTGATCTTTCCCTTATTTTATGTATTTAAATAATTTGATGTACATGAAATTTCTTAGAGGTCAACTTTTTTTGAAACAATTTCTGAACTGAGACCTTAAAACTATTTCTGAAGTCTTTGCTTGTTCATTCTCCATGACTTCTTCTGATTTTCTGCACTTTTCTAGTCCACGCTTTTGATGTTAATTATGTGCAATGGGTTTTGGTTGAGTGGACAGCATACTTCAAACATGGTGTACAAAAAAGTTGACAAAGCATTTGTTTTGTTATACTCAGTGACACCATCCATCCAGAAAGTTGTGAGGCTGATTTTATTCCTGGTGTATAAGCTACATCGGCAGTTAGTGTTAAGTAGTGGACGTGCAGTCATAGTGTGTCAACTGTCATGAATCACAATAGAGGAAAACCTCTAAATCAAGTATTCAAGACATCCTCCAGAATGTTTCGAAGAAGAGAATGACATGTGCAAAGTTTGTAGGCCAGAATGTCATCAGTATCAGCGAAGCAAAGGATTAGCCCTTGCAGCATGGAGTCAATGAACCTTTGCCATGTTTGCACTGTGTTTTGTAGGCCAAACATCAGAAACTGACACTCAAAAAGGCCAAAAGGAGTGATAAATGCTGTCATTTACAGATCTGCTTCTGCCACCAGAATCTGCATATATGGCTGTGCACAGTCTAAAACACTGAATACAGTCACACTACATAATGCATAATTATAGTCCCAAAGTAATGGTATGGGATAATGATTCAGGACAGTTCTAGCGATTAGGGCTGATAACCAACACAAGGGGGCCATACGCCATTCTTCTTTGGTACCATGTATAGTGGAGATGACAAGGGGTTATTCAACAGATGCATCACACCTTCATGAATCATGCTGTCAAATTTCACTTTCGCTATGGCAAGTCAGTCTGGTACGAAGCACCAAGGTTGGCAGCAGTCTGGTGGGCCTTCGGTAGACTGTATGTGATGCACCATGTCAGGGCATATCTCCTTCAGTGCTCCCAGAGGTCTTGTCAGTGTTGGGAATCTCGTCAATAATCCTCACTGCTGGTGACTTCATAAGTTAAGCCTTGTACAATGTCTCATCTCAACGAAAACCTGCAGCTGTTAACCCACTGATACCATTGACAACCCACTTATTCACCATGTCAGGAAGCAGCTGTGCCAAAAAATGCAACACCTGTTGTAGGTTCTGAAATGTCTGCAACCGTGAAATCCCACATAAAGTCGCATCGTAATTTGAGGTCCAGGCTGATTCACGGTGTTCTGTATGTCAGTGTAGTTGAGTTGTTGGCAGCAGTCAGACAGAATGGGGTGCATTGCCATTTGCTGTGCAACTTCGTCACAACCAGTATCTACGAGATATTTCTGCTCAGACTTACAGTAACTGATGAACAGATGCTGAGATGACACCCTGAAACGGGCTGATGTGCCTACATCCAATTGCTGCTGACATTTGGGAGTGAGCAGGGCATTGTACACTTGCTTGCCTGGTCCCCAAATCTCCTGTGATACCAACAAATGGGGCTTGTCGGTACCTGATGTTGAGGAAGGGGTAAATAAGTGGCTCCTTGATAGATTGTGATAATGATCCCTATCTCTGCTGTGGCCATGCCAAGAAAATAATTCTTCCTTCTTTTTGGCCAGTAAATCCACTTTGGTGGACAGCATGTAATCGGCCCATGCCACCCTGTGTGACAACAAGCTGTTGCACACCGCCGTCGCTGTACTCACTGGTGCAGGCATTATAGCATCAAATATTTTGTCAGCTAGTTCTGCTACAGCATCTAAGGGCATGACCATTTGTGACACAATAATGGCTTTCACCTGAGGTGGCAAGTGATTACTCTACAGCATGTGCCTAAGACTATCAGGCACAGTTCCTGTATCAACCTTACTCCACAAGTGTGGTAAATATTGTGAGGATCTTCTGTCACCAAAGTATTCTTGTGTTAGGACTTGTCTGATGCATTCTTCCTGTGAAGCAGAAACCCATCGTATCCGTTCTGTTTTTAACTTTTCTTATGTGACCATCTTAGGCAGAGAGGTGATCACATCTTCGATCTCCGCTATGTATTTGCGATCTAGCTGGTTCACTACAACTGCAAATTTAGTTGTATCCACATAATTCCAGCATGATGAAAGCTAGTTTCCAACTGCACAAACCATGACACCAGGTTATGTGGCCAAATTGATAGGAAATGCACGACAATTCATGAGACTGAAGGCACAGGCTCTGTTGATGAATCCATCATGGCAAAAGCAGGTCCTTTCGGTGATATAATGCAGCTAATTCTCTCATGGTGAGGTCACTTGTGTACTGTTAGCTTTCAGTGCAGTGAAAGAGGCTCTTCACATCAGAATCAGTAAACACTTTATTGAATTGCTCAATGTCTTGGTTAGCTATGAATACTAGGTCAAGGCATTTTACATGAACGTAGAACAGACTAGACAACTAGAACATTCAGTAGTCAAATATAACTCCACCCTATTAACAATGGAATGAGAAACTATTCTATGAGTAAACTTAGAAGTGCCATAGAATGCAGCGCTCTTGCAGCTGGCGCTGGTACTGGCACAGAAGCACTTCGACAGCATTACAAAATTATGTACAAAAATGACACAACGTGCACTGCACTGTAGTGTCACTTCTGTCTGCTACAAGAATGCTTTCCATCCTATAGAGGAATATTTGACTGTGCAAAAGAAGCTCTAAAATTTGAACTTATACGCATTATACATTTGTGTGCAAATCAACATTATTTAACTGTTTTCTTTATTATTGCATATGCCATTATGCGTTATTCAATTTGTACAAACCATTAACATCAATAACATGTGAAATGCTCAAACATGAAAATAAAGCCATAAATAAATACTGGAAAATCCAGGATGGAATAATGACAGTATTACGAAAAAGATACATTGCTACTCACCATATTTTGGAGATGTTGACTTGCTGACAGGTGCAACAAAAAGACATGTAAGCTTGTAGTCAAAAGGCCTTGTTCTGGAGTAGACAACGCACACATACACACATTCACAATTCACACACTCAGGTCCACTGCCTTGTGCTGAGGGTTTGGCAGCTAGAGACAGTGGTCATGTGTGTGTGAGTTGTGTTTATGTAAATGTGTGTTGTCTACTTCAGAATAAGGCATCTCAGCTGGATGCTTACTTGCTTAGCAGTCTTTTTATTGTGCTTGTCTGCAACTCAGCACTTGTTGATATTTCTACCTGTATTTTCCATTGTTTGCTTTTTATAAAATTGTCAATAAATAAATAAATGGATCTCCTTTAGTTTGAGAATTTCTGCTGAGAGACCATCTTCACCCACTGTTTTTTTTTTTTTTTTTTGCTTTAATTGTTTGATGTAATTTTTAATCCTGTCGATGCTTGTTGGTTTTGAATTTTCATTTGGAATATTATCATGGAATTCCAGTTGTTTGGCCAGTTTTGCACAGTTCAATAGCTTTTCGAAATATGCTGCCAATAACTTATAATTTTCTTTATTGTTAAATGCAAGTTTTCCATATTCTTTCCTGAAGCATAGTGACTGCTTGATGTATCCAGACATACAGTTCTCAGCTGTTTTGTAATAGCCTCTTGTATCATATTTTTGAAAATTTTCATCTATATTTTCAAGTTGTTTCTTTACAAAGCATCTCTTTTATGCCCTAATTATTTTATCTATTTTTTCTTCCCAAAGTAACAGATTTTACAATTGATGCTCATTCTCATGCCGTACCAATAGATCCAAACTTGCTTTTTTTTGTGTATGTGCTTCTCCACATTTACTATTCCACCATCTGTGCTTCCTTTGCTTGTTCTCTGAGGCTATTACAAATGCAATATGTTTAGTTGTTTCTGTAAAGTTTTTGGCGTCAATATTCACTTCCTTCAGTATCTTTAGAAAATTGCCTTCCTTTTTTCCCTCAAAATTTCATTATAATTCTCTTAGTCATATTAGTTTGTTTCATCATTTTTCACTTTAGAACAAATCTCAAGTGGGTCTTAGCTGGATAGTGGTCTGAATGAACTGGACTTGAATGTTCTGGATTTCTGGAAAATTACATCTGGAGATGGTGACATGGTTTTTGTGGCGGCGTTCGTAGCGACAAACAATTCGCTGTAGAAACGGCTTACGAAGTCACCGCCACACTTTTAATAGCGGGCCAACCGGTCCGCTGGAACAGTGAACAGAAAGATGAAAAACCCAAACACTCTGATTAAATAAAAGTCGGTACTTATCTTTATTAACGAAGATACAGAAACACAGTAGTGAACAGAGATCTGTCTAGTTCGAGTCGGAGCAGCTAGGTCAGCGTCGGCTGACGACAAACAACAACTCTGCTGCGATGAACACACAACTGACTAGCAAGTACACAATTCGGTGGCGAGTATACAACTGAGCGGCGAATACAGAATTGTCCTAGCGCTCGCGACTCCAGCGCTTAAGAAGCCAGAAGCCAGCGGTGGCGCGCGCGGACTTGCGGCGATTTCCTGTCTCGCTGGCGCTGCTTGTGCGGACGGCGTCCGGACTTTGATGCTGCCAACCTTTTGGCAGCGGGCTCGGGTGGCATTACTGGCTAGGATATAACAATGGTCATTTGAAACGCTTCCAAGTTAGAATTTGTTGATATGCATGTTTTTTGCTTTCTAGGTAGTTTTTAAAATATGTTGTTTTGATTTTAAGCTTGAATGAATTGCATATACAGGGTGAGTCAAAAGTCCTTGGATACCTTCATAAGTTGAAAGATTAAAGGGGGAATTGAAATGTGGTGATGGGAACAAAGGTTTTATGTGGGGCCGCAACTTTTGGAGTGAATATCGTTTATGGCCGCCATCTTGAAATCCGCCATTTTGGATTCAAGTCATTTTTTAAAAATGGGAATGGGGGTGTATAACACATCAAACAACACTCACTTGAGCTCTGGAATTTAGTGGTGTAATTTGTTTTTGTCTATCTTGTACAGTTTAGAGGTTATTAATGTTCAAATTTTGGAAATTATCTTCATACCAACTGCTGCAACACATGTTCTACATGTTGTCCATCCCATGCAATGCACAACTGTAGTCACCAAAACCACTCTGACTGCATACAGAGGAGTGTGTATCCTGCAATATGGTCACAGGCGTGTTTTATGCGTTCCTCCAGGTGTCTCAAATCACGGATGCCCTCAGCATACACTATCTGCTTAAGATGTCCCCATAGTAAAAATCAAGGGGCATTAAGTCAGGGGACCTGGGCAGCCACTCCACGGGACCACGGCGACCAATCCACATCCCTGGCAGTTGTTCCTCCAACCATTCACGGACACCAATGCCATGTTGTGGAGGGGCTCCATCGTGCTGAAAATAAGGTGGGAAAATGCCGTCAGCATTCAGTGTGGAAGGGAACACAATGTCCTGCAGCAGCATCAGATATTGTGGTGCAGTTAAGGTGTTGTAAATGAAAAATGGCCCAATAATGCAGGTGTCCCATATGCCACTCCACACCATCACCTTTGCTGGACTATGTTCCCGAATTGGGGCAACCCAGTTCGGATTTGTGTCACTCCAGTATCGACAATTATGTCAATTAACCTCCCCATTCAAAGTGAAATACGCCTTGTCACTGAACAGTATGCCCTTGGCAAACGAAGGAACCAGTTCGTGTTGTTCAGTAGCCCACAGGCAGAACTCCAACCGGTGATCAGGGTCATCCTCGTTAAGTCGATGTTGCATCTGCAACTTGTAAGTGTGCCACTTATTGGTGTGCAATATCCGGACAATGGAGGTTCGGCTTATTCCACATGCTAGGGCCACACAAAAGGTACTTCGTTTAGGACTTTTCACAAATGATGCAACAACCGCAGTTGCAGTTTCCTCATTGGTGGCAGTCCTTGGTCACCCACTACGTGCCCCATCGTGAACAGAGCCTGTCTCCCGGAATTTGGTGATCACGTGAGCCACCGTGCTGTGCGATACCGGTTCTCTTTCTGAATGCCGTCTGTTGGGCTAAGCTGCTATTGTTCGGTAGCTGCGTTCCCCGGATATTAGGATGATTTCTATCTTCTGTTCATGTGTCAGACCCATTTTAGATCACCTGGAACAAAGAGAGACATGAGTCAGTATCGAGGTAACTTTGAACATTAATAACTTCTAAACTGTACAAGATAGACAAAAACAAATTACACCACTCAATTCCAGAGCACAAGCGAGTGTTATTTAATGTGTCATACACCCTTCTTCACATTAAAAAAAAGAGTTGAATCCAAATATTTAATATTTAATCATGCATTTAACTGTTAAAACAGAGATTCTGTTGTACCGGATGAAAGTACACTAGTTGGTGTAGCAGTGGATTCTTGCTTTGCTCCAGGAGCAGACCTAGTGCGTACTATAACACAAAAAGTATTACATGAAAATAATAAATTTTTGAAAATATATTGTAACATTAATTGGACAGCTAAAAAATCTACTCACCAAGCAGCAGCAGGAGAACACGCATATAAAAGTTATAGAAGTTTGCAAGCTTTCGGAGCCAGTGACAGAAAGGTTGAAGGGGAAGGAAGAGGGATGAAGAAAAAGGACTGTTGAGGTTTAGGAGAAAGGATAGAGTTCAGAAAAATCAACCAGAACCCCAGGTCAGGGGATACTTACTTAACTTTATACAGTCCTTTTAAGTAGAAGAGTGGATGCATTTGCATTTGCATAGTGAAATGTTTGTGAGCAAGGCTATGCCTGCGTCACTCGTTTGTTACTGCATCTTGCAGCGACTATCATTTCTTGTGGCTGCATTGCAAGGTACCAATCTTGTGTTGGCAACTTCTCAACAGATGACACCACAGAGTCTCCCACTGACTAATTCAAAATCAACTACGTTTTGAGTTATACTTTTGTGAAATGTGAAGTTTGTGCCTAAAATTCAGAGATTTGAGGTGGGAAGTCTAATTGCTGGCTTACCTATAAAAGTTTTATAGTTTTCACACATTGTTAGGTCATCTCCATGCTATGTTTCTTGGATGGCTTCTAGCTGGATGTTGTTAGTGCTGAAATGGTCTATCATGTGACTGAGTTTCCCAGCTTTGCAGAGGCAGTTAATATTTATGGCTGCAATTTTATGTTTCCTTTTAAATTTAAATTTCAGATTACAAAGATTTTTTCAGGATTCACCTTGGGTGATGGTGCAGAAACTCCAGAATCTGAACACATGCTTGTATTACTTTCAGGAGTGGTGTATTGGCTATCTGGAGTAATTTTGTAGTTATCCTGTTTTTGCACTGTGGGTAGACATTTGTTTACCAGAGTTAAAACTAAGATTGTTAGTCTTAGAGTGTTCTTTTCCACCTGCCATAACATGGGATACAGATGCTGACGAAACACCACACAATCTGGGAACAGACATGTTTGGATTTTGATTTCTAGCTTTTATGTTAACATTCAGAGTATGGCAGCTTCTTCCATCAGTTCTGGCATAATGATAATCTTCATCACCACCTTCTATGCTCTTGAGGATTGGGCCCCAGGCTTGGCACAATACATTATGGTAAACATTTTTGTACAAACAATTTCTCAAATATGTTTTTATTGTCCCTAAAAATTTATCCAAAAGCTATTGAAACAGTATGTGCCTTCTGTTTATGAGCGTATATTAATTCTGGGTGGAGATTTTAATTTGCCGGATATAGACTGGGAGACTCAAACGTTCATAATGGGTGGCAGGGACAAAGAATACAGTGAAATTTTTTTAAGTGCTTTATCCGAAAACTACCTTGAGCAGTTAAACAGAGAACTGACTCGTGGCGATAACATATTAGACCTTCTGCTGACAAACAGACCCGAACTATTTGAAACAGTTAACGCAGCACAGGGAATCAGCGATCATAAAGCGATTACGGCATCAGTGATTTCAGCCATAAATAGAAATATTAAAAAAGGTAGGAAGATTTTCCTGTTTAGCAAAAGTGACAAAAAGCAGATTTCAGAGTACCTGACGGCTCAACACAAAAGTTTTGGCTCAAGTACAGATAGTGTTGAGGATCAGTGGACAAAGTTCAAAACCATCGTACAATATGCGTTAGATGAGTATGTGCCAAGCAAGATCGTAAGAGATGGAAAAGAGCCACCGTGGTACAACAACCGAGTTAGAAAACTGCTGCGGAAGCAAAGGGAACTTCACAGCAAACATAAACATAGCCAAAGCCTTGCAGACAAACAAAAATTATGCGAAGCGAAATGTAGTGTGAGGAGGGCTATGCAAGAGGCGTTCAATGAATTCGAAAGTAAAGTTATATGTACTGACTTGGCTGAAAATCCTAAGAAATTTTGGTATTATGTCAAAGCGGTAGGTGGATCAAAACAAAATGTCCAGACACTCTGTGACCAAAATGGTACTGAAACAGAGGATGACAGACTAAAGGCCGAAATACTAAATGTCTTTTTCCAAAGCTGTTTCACGGAGGAAGACTGCACTGCAGTTCCTTCCCTAGATTGTCGCACAGATGAAAAAATGGTAGATATCGAAATAAACGTCAGAGGGATAGAGAAACAATTAAAATCGCTCAAAAGAGGAAAGGCCGCTGGACCTGATGGGATACCAGTTCGATTTTACACAGAGTACGCGAAGGAACTTGCCCCCCTTCTTGCAGCGGTGTACCGTAGGTCTCTAGAAGAGCGTAGCGTTCCAAAGGATTGGAAAAGGGCACAGGTCATCCCCGTTTTTAAGAAGGGACGTCGAACAGATGTGCAAAACTAAAGACCTACATCTCTAACGTCGATCAGTTGTAGAATTTTGGAACACGTATTATGTTCGAGTATAATGACTTTTCTGGAGACTAGAAATCTACTCTGTAGGAATCAGCATGGGTTTCGAAAAAGACGGTCGTGTGAAACCCAGCTCGTGCTATTCGTCCACGAGACTCAGAGGGCCATAGACACGGGTTCACAGGTAGATACCGTGTTTCTTGACTTCCGCAAGGCGTTCGATACAGTTCCCCACAGTCGTTTAATGAACAAAGTAAGAGCATATGGACTATCAGACCAATTGTGTGATTGGATTGAGGAGTTCCTAGATAACAGAACACAGCATGTCATTCTCAATGGAGAGAAGTCTTCCGAAGTAAGAGTGATTTCAGGTGTGCCGCAGGGGAGTGTCATAGGACCGTTGCTATTCACAATATACATAAATGACCTGGTGGATGACATCGGAAGTTCACTGAGACTTTTTGCAGATGATGCTGTGGTGTATCGAGAGGTTGTAACAATGGAAAGTTGTACTGAAATGCAGGAGGATCTGCAGCGAATTGACGCATGGTGCAGGGAATGGCAATAGAATCTCAATGTAGACAAGTGTAATGTGCTGCGAATGCGTAGAAAGATAGATCCCTTATCATTTAGCTACAAAATAGCAGGTCAGCAACTGGAAGCAGTTAATTCCATAAATTATCTAGGAGTACGCATTAGGAGTGATTTAAAATGGAATGATCATATAAAGTTGACAGTCGATAAAGCAGATGCCAGACTGAGATTCATTGGAAGAATCCTAAGGAAATGCAATCCGAAAACAAAGGAAGTAGGGTACAGTACGCTTGTTCGCCCACTGCTTGAATACTGCTCAGCAGTGTGGGATCCGTACCAGATAGGGTTGATAGAAGAGATAGAGAAGATCCAACGGAGAGCAGCGCTCTTCCTTACAGGATCATTTAGTAATTGCAAAAGCATTACGGAGATAATAGATAAACTCCAGTGGAAGACTCTGCAGGAGAGACGCTCAGTAGCTCGGTATTGGCTTTTGTTAAAGTTTCGAGAACATACCTTCACCGAAGAGTCAAGCAGTATATTGCTCCCTCCTACGTATATCTCGCGAAGAGACCATGAGGATAAAATCAGAGAGATTAGAGCCCACACAGAAGCATACCGACAATTCTTCTTTCCACGAACAATACGAGACTGGAATAGAAGGGAGAACCGATAGAGGTACTCAGGGTACCCTCCGCCACACACCGTCAGGTGGCTTGCAGAGTATGGATGTAGATGTAGATGTACAAATAAAGTGTTATAAAAACTGTAATTAATACAAAATAAATGTAAAACAGGCAGAAAACATTTAATTACAGCTTAACATAGTGGAATTGAACATTTTCAATGATGTAACTATGAAAAAATACATCAGATATAATTACTGTAAGTACTCTGAATGTTGCATACGCTGGGAGAAACTCAGGTTTCATATTGTTTACCTCTACAGGAAAGAAATGTACTATTGTTTGAGATTGGATAAACTTCAGTAGAGTAAGAATGCAGTGTGCATTGTCGTTGTTGCTGACATATCATGATCAAATATTGTTCCAACATTTGCCAAAGTTTTGTACCATATTAAGTCTCCTTCCACCAGTCACTGGTTTACTGAATGTGAAAGTGAGTTGCATCCATATATAGACAAGAAACATAATGCTCATATACAGGTTATGAATAATCCTAAAGACCAACGAGCAATAGCTGAATACAAGGCCTGCAAAGCAGATCTACAACGAGTTTCTCGCCATTGCGCAAATAGATATTGGACCAACCTTTGTAAAACTATTCAGATCTGCCGAGACAAAGGAGATTATAGTGGCATGTATCAAGGTATCAAAAAGGCCATTGGACCAACAAACAGAAAGTTCGCTGCAATAAAAGATCTAAATGGAGACTCAATCAACAATAAAAACCGGCAGCTAGATAGATGGGTGCACCACTATGCTAAACTATACTCAGAAGAGGTCAACATTTCTTCAGAAGCTCTGGGTACTTAACCAACTTACTCAGTTATGTCTGAGCTTGATGATCTTCCCACTGTTGACGAATTAAAACTGGCACTTAAAAGTCTAAAGCTAGGCAAGAGCACAGGCCGTGATAACTTACCAGCAGAAATCATCAAACTTGACTGCGTTTTGCCAATATTGTATCAAATCCTACTGCAGTGCTGGGAAGAAGGCACAGTACCTCAAGACATGTGAGATGCAAATATATTAACAATCTATAAGGGAAAAGGCGACAGAGGTAATTGTAACAACTATAGAGGAATATCTCTCTTGAGCATTGCTGGAAAGGCATATGCAAGGATAATCCTGAAGAGATTGGAAACCTTGACTGCTCAGATCTACCCTGAGTCACAGTGTGGATTTCGAAGTGGCAGATCCACAAGTGACATGATATTCACCTTGCGCCAACTACAAGAGGGGTTGACCTCAACAAAGCCTTTGACACCGTCAGTAGGGAGGGACTCTACAGCATACTGGAAAAAATTGGATGTCCCCCAACTTTGCTGTCTTTAATAAGATCTTTTCATGACAATATGCGTGGCTCTGTAATCTTCGATGGCAGTACATCTAAACCATTCAGTATGAACTGTGGCATAAGACAAGGCTGTGTGTTGGCACCCACACTTTTTGGATTTTTCCTCTCGGGTCTGCTCCAAGTGGCTTTCGAGAATTGCAATGCTGGAGTACATCTGCATACTAGGAAAGATGGAAGGCTTTTCAATGTCAGTCTTCTGAAGAGTAAGACAAAGCGCTACGAGATAGTCGCTCGTGAACTCCTGTATGCTGATGATGCTACAATTGTTGCGAACTCCGCAGAAGAGCTGCAAGAGCTAGTATCAAGATTTAGTCACGCATGACACCTATTCTCGATGAGTGTAAGCAGCAGTAAGACCGTAATTATGGTTCAGGGTACTAACACAAAGCCGAATATCACACTAGATGGCACTACTCTGCAAATCGTAGATAACTTCTGTTATCTTGGATCTACTATAGAATCAAACATGACTGTTGACAAGGAAATTGATGCTCGCATTGGAAGAGCTACGACAACTTTTGGCAAACTCTGTACACGTGTTTGGAAAAACAACAAACTCTCTTTGACCACCAGAATTCTTGTATATCAAACTTGCATCCTCAGCATCCTTCTGTATGCATCAGAAACATGGACTACCTATGCCAAACAAGAATGTCGCCTTTCCACATGCAGTGCCTGAGATCCATCCTCGGAGTAACGTGGAAGGACCGAGTGACCAACGAAGCAGTGCTATCTAAAACTAACTGCAACAGTATTTCAGCTATCTTGAAGCAGAGATGACTCCGCTGGCTGGGACATGTCCACCGTATGGATCCTGACAGATTACCACGTGAGGTGATGCTTGGAGAGATCTCTATAGCCAAAAGACCTGTAGGATGTCCTGTATTGAGGTTCGAGGACTCCTGTAAACGAGATATGGAGAGCTTTGGAATCGACACAAACAGATGGGAGGCACGGGCTAGCATGAGAACAGAGTGGTGTGATGATATATCATCTGGAATGTCGAAGCATGATGAAGGCTTGTGAGACAGATTAAGGCAGAAAAAGCTTCGCAATGCTACCATTGTTCCTGCCTCAGCAGCCAGATACACTTGTGACAATTGCGGCAAGAGATGCCGTGCTGCCATTGGCTTGACAAGTCATATGAAAAAATGCAACCCATAAACACACAAACACTGCAACGATCATCTACCAAGATGTCGTGGCTAATATATAACAGTCACATCAACAATGGAATAACCTAGCTCTTGTCCATGAAAGACTCCATTACATTCATCAACAACTGGATTTTGTTTCCAAGGAATTGTTTTGGCTTTGTTTAATGAGTGCTTAAAAAAGGTTTGCTTTTTCTTGCGATTGACTGGACAGTGCTTCATGGCCACAGTGTGACTGGTAATTTCCAACTGCCCAGCATTTGGTGAAGTTCGAATGTTCCTGCAGCTTTGGGTGTAACACTGTATCTTGACATTCTGATGGCACAACTTTATCAGTGCTAGAAAAACCTTTAAATTTTGCACCGACACCCGAGTGTTTGCCAGTGGTTGATTTTAATTCTGTTGAACAGGCTGTTTTTAAACTACCTCCTGGTGTTGCAGAGGAGGCTAGGAGGGAGGTATGTCGTCTGTTAACTGGGGCATGTCCACCCTAGTGTCATATCGAAGTAGCTGAGAGGGCTGCTTTATGTTCACATAGAGTTGATCTGGATATTATTTTACCTGTTGGCAGCATAATGAAATTTACTGCATGCTGACTACTCCCTTCCCCACATTTGCATTAGTTCTCAGCAAAACAGCCCTTTTGATTCAAAATAAATTTGCACATGGCCTCAATTGCCAGAGCTTCATCTGCAAGTGTAAGGTGACACTTATATTAATCTATTGCATGATGTAAAAATGTTGACATCAGCAGCAATCATTTAATGTGCAAATATGAGATGACCTTGCGTTTTACAAACATTGAATCTGGGGGAAGAAACCTTATCAATTGGGTAAATGTTGTACCTTAGATTGCTCAAACAGTGAACTGCTATTCCAAGTAGATAGGGAAAAGCACAAGTCACACAATCTACAAGAAGTGTAGCAGAAGTGATCCTAAAAATTACCAGTCTATATTACTGACATCCATCTGTCATAGAATTTTAGTATATATTCTGAGTTCAAACATTAAGAGGCATCTCAAACAGAGTGACCTCCTGCATACCATCCAACTGGAATATTCAGTTATGTGAAATTCACCTTGCACAATCTTCACATGACATACTTAGAGCCATGGGTCAAGGTAATCAGGTAGACACAGTATTTCAAGACTTGCAGAGAACATTTGGCTCAGTAAAATGTTTACATTTATCAGTGACAGTTTGATCATATTGAGTATGAAAGGAAATTTTTGACTGAATTGATGAGTTGGGTAGGCAGCATGTTATCATGGATAGAGGGTCGTTCTTAACAGTAAACTCAAAATTGTTGCAGATAATGCAGTTATCTTCAATAAATTCTGTGTGAAAAATTTACATAAGTATTCAGTCATATCGTGACAACATTTCAGAGTGGTTCAAAGGTTGACAACTTGCTTTAAATGTCCAGAAATGTAAAATTATGCACTTCAAAAGTGCAAAAGCTTTGACTGCAATGTTATTGTTTCACATTTGGATAAAGTCAACTCATCCAAACACCTGAATGTAATACATTATTGGAGTATGAAATGGAATGAAGACATAGGTTCAGTCTTGGTTAAACCTGGTAGAACATTCAATTCATAGGAATGTTACTGGGAGAATGCAATCAGTTTACAAAGGAGATTGTTTACAAAACACTTGAACATTGTAGAATATTGTTCAAGTGTGTTGAATCCATAACAGACAGGACCAACAAATTATGTCAATGTTTACAAAGTAGAGCAACATGAATGGTCACTGGTTTGTTAGATCGTTGGGAGAAAGATTGTGAGATGCAGAAAAACATAAATTGGCAGCCACTCCAATATTGATACCTGGTATCATGTGAAATCCTACTTACAAATTTTCAAAAAGTCAGTATTAAGTGAGGAATTTAATAATGTACTATCACCCCCTATATATTGTTACCATAGGGAGCACAAAGATAAGATTAAAATAATTTCAGTATGCACAGAAGCTTTTAAACCGTCATTCATCCTTCACTTCATACACAAGGGGAATGAGAGGAAATACTAATTCGTAGTGTAACAGGAAATTACCTCTTCCAGCGATATGCAGAATATTGATATGGTTATAGAATGTGCAACTCATAGACTTCAATGTTTTTGCAAATGACAGCAATTTCTGATCAAAATATTTTAAGTTGACAGGAACATGTATTATGAAAGCAAAACGAGTGATGTTAAAAGTGGAGCAACTCCAATAGAGTCAATTGAAAAGGTAAACTACTTA